>NC_064645.1:94496496-94800950 GCF_023864345.2 Schistocerca serialis cubense
GTATTCACATCGCGAGCGTAAATCGTAAACACGTAGGCAACTGCGAGCGAAGACAGTAGGTGAGTAATCAGTGCAGATGTTATTGCAACTCTGTTAACTGTTAGGATGGAAAGGTGATTTACTATAGCTGAACTATGCGATATGCATTTAATTTATGGCGAGGCAAAAGGTGTTGCGAGGGCAGCTGTACGAATTTATCGAGAACGACTTCCTGCACGAAAGACATTTGCTGTTGTGCACCAAAGGTTTGTGTCACTGTAATTCTCTACTTGTATGCGATTATTATGCATTTACATCTTAATAAAGTAAAGTAGTTTTATAAACATTTGTAAATTTTCGTCCGTATGCGAAACGTGACTTCTGTTCTGATATGCTTTCCGTTTTTGTTACATCATGACAGAATACAACTGCCGAGTACGTATTTAATTTCGTTAGATTGAGAGATACTGGCTCTTTACTGTCCTGCTCAGAAGGCAGAGGTCCACAACGCGCCGATCGTACATTGGAAGCTGAGGAAAGAATTCTGGACCGCATCCAGGAGGATCCTTCTCAGAGTACTAGAAGCATCGCCCGCCACGTGGGTATACCACACACTGTCGTTCATCGCACTTTGCAAGAGGAGCGTCTGCAGCCTTACCACATTCAACGCGTACAAGCATTGGAAGAACAAGATTTCCCTCCACGACGTGAATTCTCAGAGTGGTTTTTGTTACACAGTGCGCAGCATGATTTTGTCAACAAAATACTCGTCACAGATGAAGCGTGTTTCACTCGCGATGGAATAACTAATTTCCATAACATGCACACGTGGAGTGTACACAATCCTCGCCACGTAATGGCAAGACATTTTCAGCGATGATTTTCCATAAATGTGTGGGCGGGTATGCTCTATAATTACATTATTGGGCCCTATGTTTTACCTGCACGCTTGACTGGTAACTATTACCAAGCGTTTCTAGAGGAAGCATTGTTACCAACGTTGTTAGAAGACATTCCGTTAGGCATTCGTCATAACATGTGGTTCCTCCACGATGGTGCTCCACCCCACATTGGTCACAGAGTACGCAGATTTTTGGATAGTCGATTTCCAGGACGATGGATCGGGCGTTCGGGTCCACGTCGATGGCCAGCACGCAGCCCTGATTTAAATCCGCTGGATTTTTACTTTTGGGGCCATATGAAGGAACTTGTTTATACTGAGCGAGTAAATAATGTGGACGAATTGACGCAGAAGATATTACATGTTGCCAATACCATAAAGGCCAATGTGCATGCGTGGGAACGAGTGCGACGAAATTGGGTTCGCCGTAATGAAGCATGTGTAGAAGCGAATGGTGTTCATTTCGAACATTTATAGTAATATTGGTGTAAGAGGAAACGAAGTAATGGGTTTTCTTTTCGTTACGATGTTGTTGTACACAAGGAAAATAATGTGAATTTAGTATTCGTTATGGCATTGCCGTAAAAAGGTGAAACAGTTGATTGTAATTAATGCACAACTATCTACTTGGTGATTGACTGAATTTGTACTAATGGAAATACATTGTATTTGACATTAGCTTGTCATTAATACTACGACCTTCGTTATCGACTTGTTGAGAAACAGACTGGTTGTATTCAGTTCACGTAAAGCGAATTACACAATCTTGACAACCCAAAAACCGTTTACATTCCTTTTTTCGGTACCACCTGATTATCACACCACGTCGTTGTACACGTCTAATGATTTCAATCCTCTAGTCGGTTCGTTGCCTTTCTCTGGCCGCCCCGTCATTGTAGGCAATAAGCTCGGTACGCCTTGTGCTGTCGGTTGACTACGTAAACAGAAATGCGTATACTATATATCCTACGAACATTAGGTTTTAGTAACACAAAAATAAAGTACATGATACAAGAAAATGTCATTAGATTTTTTTGTCAAGCACACTGAGATGTACCATCAGTATAATTTTGGCGCCTTATACCGTTTACACCCTGTATATAGTTAGGTTGTGTGTGTGATCGTGGATGTCAGGTAAAAAAGGTGTCTGGGACGAATTGTTGGTTTTTCCAATGACTAGTAGCTGGGTATTTGTGGGATTAATTGATAGGCGTATCAGCTCTGTTACACATAAAAGGCAAGGAGGTACGAAAGGGCCATTCAGAGCACTTGCAGTAGGATGGACGATATGGAATAGCTCTGTGCTTTTTGCATCGTACGCAGTTGCTTTTGTCGTATACTGCCAGCCAGCTAGAGACAGCTGGTGAGAGACTAGGGCTGCTGTGCTGCAGTGGACATGTGGTTGCTGCGGCTGCCGATGAGCGGCGCGGCGAGCGCCGGCCGTGTGGTGGCGCTGACGGCCGAGTCCGCAGAGGTGGCGTGGCGGTACCTCGCCCCCAGGCGTGGCCGTCAGTTCTTCAGGGGCTTCCTGCCCTCGGGCGCAGTGCTGCTGCTGGTGCTGCAGGACGCCGGCAGCGACAGCGACCTGCGGAAGCTGGGCTCATCCCTACTGCGCCTGCGCGGCGCGCTGCGCATGCTGGTCCTCACCCCCAGCGCCGTTCTCAGGTATGTCACGTGACGTCCTTTCTACTTCACTGATCGTTCATGTGATGCTGCTAATTATTCCGGTTTTTTTTTCTTTTATTGACTTTCCATCCCCCCCCCCCCCTGAAGGGGGCGGGCTGGCAGCAGCTTGGTACACTGTTCTGCAGCCTACACACTTTTTAAAATGTAAGAAGAGAAGAAACAATAAAAGCAGCCGAGAAAACGGTGACTTAAATTGTAAAACGCCGGAAAATTGTGGAAAGTTAAAACATAAAGCAAAGGGTTGGTAATGCTAATAAAATACACAGGAATCATACATGTAACATAGTGGACAGATAATTAAAAAACATGGCGACAGTCTGGTTTCTGTTCGCAAGAGATATAAAAATCACTCCCAGCGACAGTATGATGTCCGTTCGCAACACTTCCGAAAAGACACACAACACTGAACACTCACTGTAAACACTGCATGAAAATGTCAGCACAAAGATGACACACCGTAGCCAAGGGCAGATGGGGGGGGGGGGGGCAGGACAGATGAGGGGGGAAAACAAGAAGGGAGGAGAGGAAAAACGAAAGGGAGGGGGGGAACCAAAGGAGGGAGAGGACTCATAAGGGTGGGGAGGGGCTGGGCAGACATGGGAGGGAATGGGAAAAGGCAGAGGAGGGAAATGCAGAAGGACTCGGGGAAGAGAAGGGGGGGCAGAGAGAGGGTAGGTGGGGAAAAAAGAGGATGGAAGGGGGGGAGAGGGAGCCCGGGATAAGGACAGAGGAAAGGAGAGGGAGTGAGGATAAGAGTTGATACGAGGGATAAATGGTGGGAGAGAGGGCATCATCCGATACAGGGTGTTTGGAAAATCCCATTATAAATTTGTAAGACTTGCAGAGGGGAGTTGTGAATAGAAATCCATGTATGAAAATGTACCGTTTCCACTGTACGACAGTTTCAGTTCAGATGTCTATCTCATCCACTTCTGCTTGAAGAATTGAATTAGGCATGATGCAGCACAATTATAAAGTTAAAATTGGAAACGAAATATAACAAAACATCCACTTACCACTTGAGCCATCTGTGTATATTAACACTTAAACGTTACATAGTAACATTATTCCAGGACAAAAAAGAACCCAGCATACTGTATGTTCAGAACAGTACTGGTGCATTACAACAGCGGCTCGATGTGGCGACCACCAACTTTGTTACAGACACTGTACCTACAAAGCATGTGCTGGTACATTCTCTCTACCTGGTTTCTGTTCAGTTTCTGGTGCAGCAGCCACAACTTGTGCCTGCAGATCTTCCTCTGCCTCTACACGAGTCTCATAAATTAAACTCTGTGTAAGACTCCACAACAAGTTGTCCATAGGAGTTAAATCCGGTGATCGCAGTGGCCACGTGGTTGGACCACCCTGAGCAATCCATCTTTCACCATGTTGTCTGTTGATATGTCTCTGAACTGCATCTGAGAAGTCAGGTGGTGCACCATCACACCATCACGCTAAGGCTTCATTTCCTGACAGATATTCAGTGGCACAGTTTCCAAAGTGGTTCAAATGGCTTTGAGCACTATGGGACTTAACATCTGAGGTCATCAGTCCCCTAGAACTTGGAACTAAGTAAACCTAACTAACCTAAGGACATCACACTCATCCATGCCCGAGGCAGAATTCGAACCTGCGACTGTAGTGGTCGCGCGGTTCCAGACTGAAGCGCCTAGAACCGCTCGGCCGCAACGGCCGGCATAGTTTCCAATTAATGGTCCAATACGTTTTGTAGGAACATCAAGTACGCTGGACCATCTAGTCTGAGTGGAAGTAGGTATGTCCCAATCACATGAACGTCCAGAATACCTGCCCACACGTTAATACCAAACCAGTGCTGAAGTCGCTGAGCAGTGTGCCATGAGGGTTCTCGTCGGTCCAGACATGGCTGTCTTGCAAATTCAGAACACCGTCTCTAGTGATCTTACATTCATCTGTGAACAGAACTCGACATAGAAACAGGTGTGTGTTGATGCAGTGGTGCAGAAACCAGTACAGAAGCCAACGCATTGTGGAGAATCGGCTGGAGTCATAGCGTGTAACGCAGACTAGCACCAACCCAACTGCACATGTAATTTTTTGAGTACTCGTTGATGGGGTCTCTTCAGTGTGATGCAGTACATCATCTACAAATTCAATCAAGTTTCATTGACGAGCAGCACCACAATCCTGCCTCCTCATGGTGAAGGTACGTGTATCTCAGAGCCGCTGCACAACTTGGGCGAAAAGTTTGCGAGATGGGATGCTGTGATGGACAAAACGTCCGTGATACAGCTGACTAGCAGCTCTTCCGTTGTCTCGATCTTTGCCAAACACAGAGAGCATGTCTATGTACTCCGAAAACGTTTACCGAACCATTTTACTGTATTGGAGATGCACAGGCATTGAAGAGGTCTCGCAGCAAGGCAGATGACAAGCGACATCAGGTGACCGTGTGATGTCGTACACATCATCCTGTCCATCCTTTTGCAACCCAGGACAAGCTACTCTGAGACTTTTCTCATTTCCTCAGCAGACATGGGAGCGTTACACATCTGAATTGAAACTGCCGTGGAATGGAAATGGTACATTTCTGGTCATGGGTTCCTACTCAAAATATTACATACTCACTCCCCTCTACAAGTCCAAGATTGTAATGGGAATTTCCAAACAACCTCTATACACTACTTACCTTAAATCCCAGAATGAGATTTTCACTCTGCAGCGGAGTGTGCGCCGATAAGAAACTTCCTGGCAGATTGAAACTGTGTGCCGAGCCGAGACTCGAACTCGGGACCTTTGCCTTTCGCGGGCAAGTGCTCTACCAACTGAGCTACCCAAGAACGACTCACGTCCCGTCCTCACAGCTTTACTTCTGCCAGTACTTCCCCAAGGCTGTGGCTAAGCCATGTCTCCGCAATATCCTTTCTTCCAGGAGTGCTAGTTCTGCACGGTTCGCAGGAGAGCTTCTGTAAAGTTTGGAAGGTAGGGGAGGAGGTACTGGCAGAAGTAAAGCTGTGAGGACGGGACGTGAGTCGTTCTTGGGTAGCTCAGTTGGTAGAGCACTTGCGCACGAAAGGCAAAGGTCCCGAGTTCGAGTCTCGGTCCGGCACACAGGTTTAATCTGCTAGGAAGTTTCATACCTTAAATCCTGTTTATTAGTTTATTTTTTAGAAGCCATAGAGAAGTAATCTCTATTTAGCTTCAGATGCGCAGGACACAATATTTGGCCCCAACACATATTGTCATCAATAGTCATGTGACAATGATGTGGGATAAGGTTTGCCCATAAGCAACCTGTAGATTTTCAATGAAGTTATATAGCTCTTAGAAGCAGATACCATTCAAAAGTACTGTGAATTTTGTACATGTCTTTCATTTGCATTTTACTAATTTGCATTCGATGCCTGGAATGAACGTTGCTTGTCACTGAAAAATTTAATATGAGAGCATTTTGGATGATTGCATTACGTATCAGAGCTTGTGTGTCTTTTTCTTGCTTTCATTTCTTTGTTTTCACAAGAAAAAAATAGGTAGACACGTTATTTCTATTATTCAGTCACTGTTTTAACCTGTTCTTTAATGGTGACATTGCAAAATGTCTTCCAAGTAAGAAAAAGTGAAAGCGTCAAGAATAATATGGAGCAAACTAGCGATAGATCACGCTACAAAGTATTTTTAGAAAAACAATTCTTCAAATTTCAATTTTTGACGGCTTCTTCCACCCTTAGGCAAACGAAAATGTTCACACTCTCTGAGTCGTCATGTTGTAGATGCTAATACTAAAGTATCCAATTGCGAATCCTGTAAAATAAGCCTGGTTATTTAGAGATCTGTGTAATCTTGACTTAGGCTGCTAGTAGAGAAGTTGTGGAGCTCCTTCAACAATGATCTAATTGTTGTCCTTATACAAAAAAAATTACCACTTGGCCTAGCTTCCTTATGTAACCAAACAATACTCCAGTAACCCACAGCAGTGTTTCTTCTTATTTATGACCCTGACTGTAAGCAATTAAATTGTGTTTACACAAGTCTTATTTATGACCATATACTTTTAGTGTAATCTTCATTACCATAATTTATGACTCAAAATGGTCACCTTCAAGATTCCCCCATTGCTCTAGTCTGAATGAGTGATTGGGAAGTGACCCCATAAGTAGATTTTACCCACTCTAACAGTTTCGTCCCCACCACTCATCGGAGTGTGGTAGCCATCATCACAAGATGGATTTGTCGTTCACACTCTGTATGTCAGTCAACCATCATAAAGTGTTAGCAGCAACAAGAACACCATCCTTGGGCAGAATAAAAAGGAGAAGAATACTGTCACATTCGAATGTACATTTATTAATCTTTTCAAATCTCTCACTGCTCGTTATTATTATTATTAATCTTATTATTACTGTTATTCATTTTGCATGCTTTCATCCATTACTCCTCCCACACTGCAATGGGCTCCTCTGATGTAAAGAAGCAGCAAATCTCCCCCTATCACAGCAGCAACACACACACAGTCTATCTCATTTATCAAATCAGCCTTTCTCTTACTAAATCAGCATTCCAGCAGCAGCAACACTCTGACAATATAGCAAAGCAGAATGTACAAGAAATCTTTTTCAAGTATTTTGAGTTTTGATATCACCATTGTTGACAACACTTGTGGGCTGTTACCACCTATTAGGATGACATTCTGGCTCTGAGCACTAGGGAACTTAACAGGATGACATTCTCTGTAACATATAATGTAAATGTGAGTGGAAGTGGTTGTCGACATGTACTGTACTGATGAGTTCAACATAATGGTAATGTTTGAAAATCTCCAATTCAGTGGAATGAAAGCAATGCTTCATACGATTAATGGTACAAATTTCACTAGAATTTGCCAAAAATGACTGCTATGTTCAATGATCAAACGGCTTTGGTGTTTCTTGCTATCATACAATATGTGCTGGGTAACACTTAAGAACAATTGAAATGTACAACAACAGTGGCACTGCACAATGCACTCACTTTCAGGAATCAGTACTCAGAAACTTGATGTGGACTGGCTCCCCTGTCGAGTTTGCTGTGAATGACTGTGTTTGGTGGCAGGAGTACTTGTATGGAGTTTTTAGAAAAATATGGCATGTACGTACTCTCTCTCTATAACCTAACTGAATACTGTGTCTACAGCAGGTTTCTGAATCTATTCTCAGAAATGAAGCATTTGTTTTCATGCCACAACAAACCAATTTTCAGTGTATACCACATCATCTCATGATAGAAGAATAACTTGGTGCATCAGGTTGAAGTCCCACCAACACATCATTCATGAGAACCTGTTAGACCACATGAAGCACACCCTTCTCCAAACGTGTATAGTACGCATATGTTTTCAATCGAAGGCTCACAAACTCCACAGTCTGCAAACCATTCGCCTCATCTATCATTAGGCTGATAACCTTGTTGTTTCATACGTTATTCCTTTAGGATTATCAGCTGCCTATCCAGATGTGTTGAATGCATCAGGATTGTACCTTACCACTTCATATGAATCATAACCCTTCACCCAATATATGAAGATATCTGTGAACTGATGTATGAGGATTCTGCCTCTCAAATTATGATATAACCAGAAGTTCAATGAGGAAAACCATGCTATCAAAATTATAAAATCCACAAACATCATCTGTGTCGTATTCGGTCATACTCTGTTCACCTGTTATGTAATTTATTTCAGAGTAAGAATTGATCATGCAATGCAAAATGTCTTCATTATTTTGAACATTAATATAGTCCTTTTTAGAAGCTATATATTCTGGAAGTGGGCCGCAAGGGAACATCACTTAATGGGTGAAATACGTGAGTCAATGTCCAGCTGAATTACATGGCTGAGTGACTTACCAGACCCTCTCTCTTGCATTGGCCCAGTGTAACACTCCAGGTGAAGGCACAGAACTACTGAGCAGCTGAGAAGACGTGTGACATCACGCTATTTTCCCCTTTAATATTGACAGTGGTTGTCTCCTCAACACCATTACCAATTTTTTTGGTGTACATGAGTTTTCAGACAAAATTTGCACTACACTTAATGGCAGGCTACCACAGATCATTGACGATTTTGGGAAGGCCCCTTTTCAAAATGTTTAAATATGTGTTTAGGAAGCGGTGTGGATCTTGGTAGCCACCAGAAGAGCTATCTGTGTGTGCATACAAGATCATTTCCGCAAATGAGCCAGCATCCACTGAGTAGTGTAAAGCTGGCTGCGACTAGCCTGGTGTCGGGCTCAGTCTTGTTGTTGTGGTTCAGTAGCAAAAGAAATAAATCCATTGTAACTGTCATTCTTGTCTGTGTTTCTTTCAAAACTCATCATGGTTGATCTGAATAATTTTAAATTTGAATTAACATTGTGTATTGGTTCTTTCCACATCAATATGTAGGCAGAACATGCCCTGCTTTTGACAAAAAAATTGCAGGCAACTGGTATATTTTGTGATCTGTCATAGGCATTTGACTGTGTAAATCACAATATCCTTTTAAGTAAATTAGAATATTATAGTGTAACAGGAAATGCTGCAAAATGGCTCTAATCTTATATCTCTGGCAGGAAACGAAGGGTGTTATTAGGAAAGAGACATGTATCAAGCTATCAGGCATCATCCAACTGGGAACTAATTACATGTGGAGTCCCACAAGGTTCCATTTTGGGGCCCTTCCTTTTTCTTGTGTATATAAATGACCTTTCATCAGTAACATTACGAGATGCCAAGTTCGTTTTGTTTGCCGATGATACAAACATTGCAATAAATAGCAAATCAAGTGTAGCCTTAGAAAGATCAGCTAATAAAATATTTGTGGACATTAATCACTGGTTCCTTGCCAATTCCCTGTCACTAAACTTTGAAACAACATACTACATGCAGTTCAGAACTTGTAAGGGGTGTCCCATGAATATGTCATACATACGATGACAAGAAGATAGAAGAAGTGGACAGTGTTAAATTCTCGGGATTACAGCTTGATAATAAATTCAACTGGGAGGAGCACACCACAGAACTGTTGAAGCATCTTAACAAATATCTGTTTGCAATGCGAATTTTGTCAGACATAGGAGATACGAAAATAAAAAAGCTGGCATACTATGCTTACTTTCATTCCATAATGTCATATGAGATTATTTTTTGGGGTAATTCATTAAGCCAAGCTAAACTTTTCTGGGCGCAAAAACTTGCAGTAAGAGTTATATGTGGTGTGAACTCAAGAACATCCTGCAGAAGCCTGTTTAGGGCACTAGGGATACTAACTACTGCTTCCCAATATATTTATTCCTTAATGAAATTTGTCATTAAAAATATATCACTTTTTCCAACCAACAGCTCAATTCATGGAATCAATACTAGAAATAAGAATAATCTTCACAAGGATTTAAAGTCACTTAGTCTTGTACAAAAAGGTGCGCATTATTCAGGAACATACATTTTCAATAACTTGCCAGCAGAAATAAAAAGCTTAACAACCAATGAAATTCACTTTAAGAGAAGCCTAAAGGATTTATTGGTGGCCTACTCCTTCTAGTCCATTGATGAATTTCTCAGTAAAACCAACTGATTTGTGTGTGTGTGTGTGTGTGTGTGTGTGTGTGTGTGTGTGTGTGTGTGTGTGTGTGTGTGTAAGTACACTCTAACTTCTGCACCATTTCAGTGCAGTAATGTGTTCATTGTAAATAAGTATTATAGTAGTTGTATTACATGTCTATTACCTTATAAATAAATAAAAAAACTTTAATTTTTAATTCAGTGCATTAGTATTTGTAAAATGACTCTTTCATATAGTGTTCATTAAAAAATGATGATCATTCCACTTGGGACCTGTGGAATGGTATATTAGCTTATTTGTTTTACTTGTAAATATTTGTCATGTATTGTTGTTTTTCTGACATGTTCCACATCCTGGAGGACCACCTCACTACAGATCAATTGGAATGAAAGTAAATCTAATCTAATCTAATCAAAAGCTTCCAGTATTGTTATGATACATTAGAATATATCAGACACCTCTCATTAAAAAAGTTACTACGTTTATTACTCTAGAAGAAACATGGAAAAAGATGACAATCTTAGTCATTTACTACTCATACTTCACAAAATTTTAATTATGAATAATCTTACGTTAGTTCAAAGCCTTATGACGAAGTGTATTTCTCAATGGTAATACCTCACAAAAATACCAATTTTTCCACAAAGTTATGACTTTTCATTATAGTTGAAAACAAAAAATCGTATTATTACACCAAATACTACAGCCTCATACTTTTCTCACTTCAAAATTAATTTCTTATTTCAACATCTTATCAGTTCTAATGACCCCATTCCTTTATCTACAAAATACTTTTGAATAGTCAAGGTATGGTTCAACAATACACTCTGTTGGATGGTCCAGATTTCATTCCATAACAGCATAAGATTTTCCAGAATAGTCAAAATTCGAAGAAGGAACAAAATACATTATACAAAAAAGTCATTTTATGCAAAAATATTTTCTATCAAAAATAGTAAAATATACATTCTCCTTTGCAAAACATAAGAGAAGTTTCATACTGCTCATACACGTATATGAATAAATTTTTCGTTTACCACTATATAAACCATACAAAACGTTGTCATTTTTAGGAAAATTTTGAAATTAGTGTCAGTAACATACAAATTTCCACTTTAAAATGTAAGAAAAAATCATTTCATTTGTTAGACATATACATTAATACATTTTCTATGACAATGTCAGGTTGTACTTGATGATTTGTCGTTATTTACACAATTACTACATAATAAACAAAAGATAAACAGGCATAAAAATGCATCTTGTAAAGATGAACAGAAAAGTCGAAGGAACAATGCAGCACAGAAGAATACAAACTGGAAATGGTGCTACATAGCTAGTACCATGTTTTTGCTGGGAACATATCACAAAAAGAATGCATGATGCCTTGTGCAACACTGACATAAAAATAGTTTTCTTTTAATAAATTTTCTTGTTATTTTATTAATAACTTACAGCTTTGGTTTTGGACACTTTTCTACACAATTAACTTTGCAATACTTTCAAACAGTTATTAAAATAATAATTTCTGATGTCTCTCAAATTAGGCACCAGTTTGCCAAGACTAAATTAAGAAAACATCATGAACTTCTGATCACTGTCCTCATTAACATTCTGAATGTATAAATTTTGCCAATGCCTCATGCTTATTTAAGTTTATCTTCTTTAACATTATATTTTCCTACTGTAACGCTCCATGGACAGAAAACCCCAGTTAACTAACTTTGTGGAATCTTAAAGTAGGGAAGTGAGTCACCTTGACAGTGACGCAACTACTGACAATAAAATCTACACTGGTACTATTTTGATTAACACGTATATGATTCAAATACACAGAATAGCATACAAAAAGGGGAGATAAAAGGAAAGGATTATCATAGATTCTTTATCAAACATCTATAGAATAAATTCGAAGTCATATGAACGAAGCCAAAAAAGTTATTCAGTCAAGATAACATGTACCATGGCAGAGAGTTGTAGCCACATCGAAAAGAAAATTCAGTGTGACTACAATACAACTCAGATATGGAAATTTTCAGTTACTTAGTTGCTCTTGAGTCGTTCTCAAGTCCTTTGCAATAGTTGTCTGGACGCAAACGCTATTACATTGTTTCAGTTTCGGAAGTTTGATAATTCGTCAGGTAGAGACTGAAGTATTGCTGAGTCATTCGACTGAGGAAAGTTAATCTTTACTGTTCTCAACACGACGGTATAGTAAGACAAGTGTTAGACTTCAATAGAGTGGTATTGATTTATTGGACTTCACCTTCGTACTGCACGACAGAGAATACTTCCCATTGTACCAGTTACGAAGGCTTCTTCCTGTTGCATTCCTGTGTGGAAAATGGGAAGAGTGACTGTTTTAATGTTTCTGTGTATGCTATTATTAATCCAGTCTTGTCCTTGCAATCCCTTTGAGAGTGATACTTAGAGAGCTGTAGTACATTCCTAGATTCATCATTTAAAACTGATGCTTGAAACTGTGTAAATAGGCTTTCATGAGATAATTTGCATCAATCATCAACTGTCTACCAGTTCAATTTCTTTAAAATCTCCTTAACACTCTCTCATGGGACAAACATAACTGTGTCCATTCTGACAGCCCTTTGCTGTATATGTTCAACATACCCCGTTAGTTCTATTTTGTATGGGTTCTACACATTTGAGCAATATTCTAAGATGAGTGACAGAGTATTGTGTAAGAAGTCATCTGACTAGTTGCATTTCTCCAGTATTCTGTCAGTGAATCAACGTCTGCTACCTGCTGTACCTGTGACTACGCCAACATGCCCATTCCATCTCAAATCACTACAAATTATTATGCCCATAAATTTGTAATAGTTGACTGATTTCAATTTTGACGCTTATTATGGTTATGGAGTCACAGGACGCTACATTTTCCCATTGTTTGAAGCGTATATTTTTACATTTCTGCACATTAAAGCAAATTGTTAATATTTGAACCCTTTGACCTCTTGTCAAGATGTGTGCAGTTTTTTGGGACAGTAATTCATTACAGATAATTGCATCACCTGTGGAGACTCATAGGTTACTATTAATATGATCTGCAAGGTTATTAATGTGACATGAATGTCAAGTGCCCCTGCTCATATCCCTGGGGCACTCCTGAAATTACTTTTACATCTGTCAGTGACTCTTCATCTAAGATCACACACTGTGTCGTCCCTACCAAGAAATCCTCTGACCAGTTACCAATTCCTTTTGATAAGCCATACAGTCCTACTTTGGGTAATATCCACCTTTCGATTTGTTTGCAAGTGACATATAAATGACCCAAGTTTTCTGAATAATGCTACTTTGCAAGAGGATAAAGCCATTCAAGTATTGGAGTGGAGAGTGGAGCATCATTAGACAAGCATCACGCCCACTGCTTGTGGACTTGGATATGTGAGCGCCCAGCATGCAGGGATATCTTAATACGAGTAAAAGGTTTTTCAAACAACGCCTCTTTGTCATAGGATGGAGCCATTTGAGCCCCGGACTGGAGGATGGGGCACCATCAGGCAGGTGTCAGGTCCACTGTCCCGGGCCCTAGACATCCCTGCACCTGGTGTGCTGGGGCAGATGCATGGCTATAAGCTGCTGCTGGTCCACGAGCCTCGTGACGACCAGCGTGTATACGATCGCCTGTATCAGCCGGCTTGGCAGCACAGTTGGAATGGTCGAGTCCTGAGCCTCATCCAGACACAACTCAACTGCTCCTTCCGCTTAATCCGTGTGTAAGCAACCTGACACAAATTATTTTCGATATTTGTTTTGTATCTGCATCCACAGCTAAGATCCTACAACATGTGTGAATATGATGGTATTCGATCTTGATGGTGAAACAAAATTGATTGCTAGTATTTGACGTTGTAGAAGACATAATGACGTGAAGTTCCTGGTCACCATGTCTATAATTATACTCTGGGTTAAATACTGAAACTCTATGTCGAGCCTAACAGCACACACAGCCAACAAGATTTTCATTATGTTGCATCCTACAGATGTGGATGTTATGTTTAATTGTTCTATTGGTCCTCTTCGTTAATAGCAGCCGTCTTTGATTTCCACACACAGACCCCACAGAAACCATGGGTCTTACCATGGAGAGGTGGCTTGCATGCCTCAATAATGCAGATTGCTGTAATGTAGGTGGACCCACAACAGAGTGTTATTTGTTGAGATGTTGAGAGGCCAGACAAATGTGTGAATCCTGCAGTGGGGCAGCAGCCTTTTCAGTACTTACAGGAGCAACAGTCTGGTTGATTGAGTTATATGATCTTATAACATCACCCAACATGGCCTTGCAACGGGAAAAGGGCTGAAAGCAAGGGGAAACTAGAGCCATAATTCTTTCCAAGGGCATGAAGCTGTACTGTGTAGTTAAATGATGATGGCTTCCTCTTGGGTAAAATATTTCGGAGGTAAAATAGTCCCCCTTCGAGGAAGAGGTCTTCAGTTCAGGTGAGTGTGGTGCTATAAGCATAAACTGAAATTGTGCTAATGTAGGAGTAGGTATAGTCATGAATAATAAAACAGGAATGTGAGTAACCTACTATGAATAACATAGTGGATGCATTATTATTGCCAAGACAGACATGAAGCCAAAACTGACTACAGTAGTGGAAGTTTGTGTGTCAATTAGCTTTGCAGATGATGAAGACATTGAAGAAATTTATGATGAGTTAAAAGAACTTTTTTCAGATAGTTATGGAAGAATGATAATTTAATTTCAATGGGGGGAATGAAATTCAGTAGCAGGAAAAGGAAGGGAAGGAACAGTGTAGGTGTATATGCAGTGGCGGATACAGAAAAACCTTAGGGTGGGAGCGCAAAAGATATCTTGAGCTACCTTTACTTTCACTGTAATAAAAAATTATCAAGTCACTCGTATTACAAGTTAGCTGTGGAAAACTATTGTTACGTTATTAGTAAAAATATTGTTATGAGTTTTGTGGCAATACTTTTACTTAGAAATTACTATTATCAGTACTTCACAATCAACTGATCACTCTCACTCATGACTAATCTTCACACTTTCACTTGCTACAGCTAGGACTTTTTACTTATTCATTCTTCAGTCTTAGTATTTATGCTCCTGAATGTACACTGGCTTCCTATTTGTCGAATAGTCCGTATTTATAACACTACGTATCGGAGGTTCTCTGTACGAGAAAACAGTAGAATATTCGCGGATTTTACTTGAACAAATGCCAGATAGAATAATGTATCGAGGTCGCTAGAATGGCCTCTACTTTTCTTGCAGGTTAGTTAGGTATCTATGTGCCAGACAGAAACGCATAAAATACGGTGACATGAACACGCGTCCTACATGGGAAAGTACAACTACTCGATAACTCGATTCTGTTGAGTCGACTGACGAAAGAAACGAACGAATAGCGTGTGGGCTGACTGGCGGGGGTGGCGTGGGTGGCAATGCAGGCGGCCCCCAAGGGGGCGGAGGTGGTGGTGGGAGAGCGCCCCGCGCGCCCCCAATATCTATCTGCCACTGTGCATATGGACTTGGGGGAAAGGAATGAAAGAGAAAATCGCCTAGTAGAAGTTTGCTGAGACTGTAAATTAAACACCTCACACATTTGGCTTAAGTATCATCAAAGAAAGTTGTGCCTGGTGCACAGAGCTATAGTCTCTGGAAAGTTTCAGATTGGTTATATAATGGTAAGACACAGATTTCTGAACCATGCATTTAACTGTAAGACATTTCTAGGTGCAGATGCGGACTCTGGCCACAATTTATTGGTTACGAACTCTGTATTAAAATTGAAGAAATTGGAAAGATGTCAGTAGCAGAACAGTGTGCATATGGGCGCTCTGATTATGACATTTATATAAGCATACAGTACCTGTCACTTTCAACGTCAGCCGCACCCCTTCAAGGGTGAAAAGATCCATTGTGCTCCTTATACAAACAATCATGTCACTCATGTAAACATAATGGCCACTTGTGATCCTACCATTTGTTTAATTCATGGATGTTTATCTTCTTTCATGTTGCCACCACCATGCCCCATCTTGTCCTTTCCTATCGATAAAAAGTGATGATGATGATGTTTGGTTTGTGGGGCACTCAACTGTGCAGTCATCAGTGCCCGTACACATTCCCAGTCTGATACAGTCCACTCTCGCCTCTTTCGTGAATGATGATGGATTGATGAGGACAACACAAACACCCAGTCCCTGGGCAGAGAAAATCTCCAATCCGGCTGGGAATCAAACCCAGGACCCCGTGATACAGAGGTAGCAACGCTAGTCACTAGATCATGAGCTGCAGACTATCAACAAAAAAGAGGCTAAATATTCAAAGAGGGCATTTTCTTCAATAATGGGGTATAACAGCAGACATCATGTTTAATTTATTACCCAGTTATCTTATTGCTTTAGTTTATGTCACTATTATATTACTATGAATTATTGCTCTACCCATCTTAATTAATGTAATTTAGGACTGCCCATATATGTATATCATTCTCATATTAATTACTATGATTTATGATCCGAAAAAAATGACGCCAGACACTTTGACAGTACATTGTATGTGAGAAGAAAGGTGAGACGTTAATCCTATTGGCTGAATTACTGTAATTTAACGGCATCATAGCTGTCTATTGCCATTTTCTGTGAAGTGTGCCCACTTTCTATCTATACTTAGAGTTGTGAGATAATCTGTTGTAATTTTGTTCAGTTGCTTGCAGTTTTCAAAATCGTCTTCCAAAGACGCACCTAAATGCAAGACCTTAAACGTTTAACAGTTACAACAATGAATTGTTTCAACAAATGACACTGATATCTTGAATTTGTAACTGTTATTGTTGTTAACCAGAAAACACATTCCCTATAGGTAAATTCAAGGCATTACTAGTATTCACTACACGCTCATGGTGCTACCAAGGCCAGGAATAGGACTGGCATGCACTCTATTCAAAACAAACAAAATGCGCGTAGAAGTTCCACGCTGATGCTCGGCCCTACCAGTGCTGCGCTGCCTCACTCCACTGCCAGTGGCAACCCAGTCTGAACGACGCGTCCACCTCTTCACAACTGTGGCACCACCAGCCAGTGGTCGCTAGCACAAGAATTGCAGTACCCCCTCCATGCACATGCGATGGCAACAGACAAAGGTACCACGATATAACCTGTCACTGTCAAACACACTGAAGAGAGGTGAATCCTCCTCAGAGGCAACTGTACGTATTACCACAAATGAAAATGAGTAATGATGACATTACAGTACCACACTGCACACAGCCACATTTGTAATTCTTTTAAAAATTCGTCTTTTCTGAACACACTTCAGTCACAATACGTATTAAACAAATGGATATTACAGGCCATCTACAATATCCAGTTTTGTGCTGCAGAGCAATTCTACCATTTTACCTCAGTGGATCACTCACGACAGCAACTGACTAAAATGTATATGCTGACACACAGCTGTGGGATACAGACCATCTAGCACCTTAATAGCGCGTTGGTAAGCCAGCCATTGTGCAAGAAACATCAATTCTATGAGACAATAACCATTTGTAGGTTTCTGGAGCACATGGCCAAATTTTTACAAACTTCATGTCTAATTACGGTTGACTATTCTAGTATTCTTCCCTCATTCCGATGGAATGATCTTTGATGGATGTATCAACCAAGAACTGATGGTCTGTGTGGTGTCACCGCCAGACACCACACTTGCTAGGTGGTAGCCTTTAAATCGGCCGCGGTCCGTTAGTATACGTCGGACCCGCGTGTCGCCACTGTCAGCGATTGCAGACCGAGCGCCACCACACGGCAGGTCTAGAGAGACTTCCTAGCACTCGCCCCAGTTGTACAGCCGACTTTGCAAGGAAAGGTTCACTGACAAATACGCTCTCATTTGCCGAGACGATAGTTAGCATAGCCTTCAGCTACGTCATTTGCTACGACCTAGCAAGGCGCCCTTACCAGTTTATAGTGAGGTTATAACATGTACCGTCAAGAGCGATGTACACCAATTGTGGATTAAAGTTAAGTATTCTACCAGTTACCTCCTGTTTTGCTAGTCTATGACCTGTTCCAGACCTCACGCCAGCCTGCGTGAGCTTAAAAGCGTACATTTCGGCCTCCTCTAGCAATACGGTGTTGGCTCTTCTACCAACACTTCAGTCTGCATATGGTTTTCCTCGTTTTAAGTTCCACTATTGTAGCTGTGACAGATACAGGCTATCACTGCTCATGTGCGAGGTGTTTATTTTTGCAATGTGTAGCTGAAGTCGGCTCAAACAAATACCATTCATCGCTTCTTTAAAGTGATACCCAGTGTCAACAGGAGGCATCAGTTTGTCTCCTGTTGAGAAAAAGATAAAGTGGTATTTCACGTGGTCATCCTATAGAACAGTCTGAAATTAGTCTAATCTTCGTTGATCCACTATGGACCATGGTACAACTGCTGGCAAGTATTTATTGATGCAATAATTTACCAACAGCCGTATGTATTGTAGAAATTTAATGCCTGTGTATGTGTCGCCTGGCCACCAAGAGCTGTTGCATAACGATTTTATTCACAGATCCAATTATACGGCTCCTTCCATGTATAGCGAGTTTACGACTATGACGTGTGGGGCCGGAAGATGGTATGAATGTAATGCCATAACTGGTAGTACATAAGAAGTTCATAAAATAAATTTCTACAATACATACAGCTGTTGGTAAATTATTTGCATCAAGAAATTAGTCTAGTTCGAAATTCATTTAAACGAAATGAATAAACAGAGAAACTAAACACAAAGCATAGCCAGTAACGAAGCATAACAAAGCGCAACTCATCAATAAACTGTCCATGTCATCTAAGTACCAAATGAAATCGGATATGTAATACAGACAGTATTGCACACATTACTCTTTCCATTAACAAATTCTCCAGCTTATACAGCGTCTCCCTACAATCCTCAGGTATACTTGATCATATAGTTCAAATGGCTCTGAGCACTATGGGACTTAACTTGTGAGGTCTAGAACTCAGAACTACTTAAACCTAACTAACCTAAGGACATCACACACATCCAAGCCCGAGGCAGGATTCGAACCTGCGACCGTAGAGGTCGCGCGGTTCCAGACTGTAGCGCCTAGAACCGCTCGGTCACCACGGCCGGTGAGCATATAGTTACTTGGATGTTAAGGCTATATGCATATTTCTTTGTTGTCCCTCAAAATGCTAATAATACCCAAGCTTGTTTTCATTTTATTTGTTCGTTTTGAAGAAATCTCATTTTTTTACTTGACCTCTGCTTTTTTAACCATCTGTATGCACTTCTTCTCATGCTCTTTGAAGATTTCAATGTTTTTCTTTTTGTTTTATTACTGTTCATTACTCTTTATGGTACACTGCATGTTTTGGAGAATTTTACTTTTCCTCCTGGTATTTGGAAATGCTATATCGAAGTTCCACGAAAAGCTTTGTGTTTCATTTGTTCCCTGGGCTTAAAGAATGGCTGCACACTGTTCTTCTTTTATGTCCCACCAGTGAAGAGGACACTGGAGGCACAGCACCAGCTCAGATTAAAGGATGATGAGAAATAAAATAGGCTGCGCCTTTTTAAGAAAATAATCCCGGTATTTGCCTTAAGTGATTTAGGGAAACTATGGAAAACATGCAAGGGTTTCCCAGAAAGTAATGCACCGCATTTTTTTCTTCAACAATTCTTTATTGAGCATAATGAGAATTACACACACGAAAGAATGATGTTTTACCTACACGCACTATTTTTCCATTTAATCTACATCCCGTTCTATGGCCTTCTTCCAGTGCGAAACAAGGGCATGTATGCCCTGTCGGTACTAATCCCTGTCCTGGTGACGGAGCTGGTGCTTCACCCTGTGAATCACCTTCTCATCATCCTCAAAATGTCTTCCCCGAATGAGCCTGTCCTCGCGAATGACAGCATCAGCTCGCTGCAACATGTCAGGTTTGTGAATACTCCCCACAGTTTCTTTCTCTGCAGTGAGAAAGTCAATGACAGCACATTCCTTGTAACTTACATCACCTACGGACGCCATTTTGAAAATGTCCTGCAGCTACGCTATCCTTCGGAAGTGAAGAAAACTTGGCGCTCTCACTCAGGAGACTTCAAATAATACGTACGTAACGTTTTGCATTCGTAGCATTGTTTTCGACTGAGAAAGAAAATCCAGGGCATTACTTTCTGAGCAGACAGGATATCAACTGCTGCTCTCCCATTTGTGAGTCCAATGTCTTACCTTTGCACTTCCTTGCTTGATCAAGATTCAGATATATTGTAACAGCAACTAACGATTTATTCCTGAATCCAACCGTCTTTAATAAAATAGTGGTATCAGACATAATAAATGGTTTGTCTAAACATAATGGTCAAATGGTAGAAAAGAGCATCCCTGTTAATCATGATATGCTAAGAAAGTAAGTACAGCTTTGCACAATAATAAATACTCATTCAATCATATAATTCAGAGGGAATTTTCTGCACGAATACTAAAACGTTTACTGATGATACATTTTAGATGAGAAAATTAGTTTCTCCTAAACGTATTGTTACACTCTGTAAGTCCAGCATTCCTGTACAGTGGATGTGAAGAGAACAGTGACTGATATCTGGGATCAAAATGTCATAACTTCCTGTAATGCAGAGGATATTTCCAGTCGCGACTGAAATATGTTTTACAAGACTAATTCTACAATTTTTCACCATCTCTTCAAAATAGAAAAATTCGCATACCATATACAAACAGAACCAGTAAGTGTGAGCAGGACTCGCTCTCTGAGGGTTTTCTACAAACCTAATTATGTGTACACGTAACAAAAACATTTTCGCATGGTTCAATGGTCTGGAGCAAGTCTACCCCAGTTATCCAACTGGGAAAAGGGGCCTATAGTTTATTGCAGAACACAAACCACATGTTATTTCTGGCAACTCCTCACATCATTGAGAGGTGAGAGCTAGGTTAAATCGAAAACTGAAAGGTCTGTGGTTCAACTGAGATTCGATCTCAAGACCTGTAGCTTTCCAACTTTGCACTATACCACTTAATCACTAGACCTGAAGTCTTTGCAAATAGTTCATCAATAGGCTTCGATGAGTGAGCTTGTGAGTATCAAATTATGTGACATATATGGCCATAACTTTTGATTGCATTGGCTTAGAAGCTTAAATTCGTTACATTGCCAAGTGTTTGTAGGCCTTAGGATTTGACATACATTTGAACAAGATACCTCTACCCATTCCTGGGAAAAAGAGGTTTTACTAAACTGACAGGCAGACACATAGGCAACAAATAGTAGAACATAATTATTTTATGTGATATAATTACCACTTGACAGTTTTTGGATTTTTCCCCTTCACTTGTAGGTACTATGAAATATTGAATCTTGGCAAATTTCATGATTCTAAGTCAGTGGGAAGTACTCTATAGGTCTTGCGAGTATTCAAATACATAACAACAATGGATATATCTTTTTACCGCAACAACTTAAAGCTTAAATTTTTCACACTGCCAAGGGAACATAGCCCCAGTATTTGATACCTATTCCTGTCCCTGATGAAAAGGAGTTTTCATAGTCGGACAGACAGACTGACAGACAGATGGACAACAAAGTGATTCTACAGAGATTCGTTTACAACGAATGAGGTATGAAACCATAAAAGAACAAAATTCGAAGAAGAAAGCTTTACATAATTGTCTACTAAATTCCATGAATAGTTTCTGGCAGCAGAAAAATAAGAAAAAGTGCTTATAGTTCAATGAACGACTATCAAAAGCAGGTCCATAAACTTTGGTTAGTCAGCAATTGATTGCATTCTGTATGCCATGTAAAGACATCTGTTCTGTCAAACAATAATCATTAACCACTTGTAGACATCAGTTGTGTCAAATAAACCGTTAAAAACTCTCAGAAATCACTGGATCACTGGAAAGCACTACCTATCCTGTCTGTTATGATGTTTCAACCTAAGAAGTAAAATCTTGTGCTGATTTGACATACACCCCTTGAGTTATTTTTGTAATAATTTTATGAGTCAAGCTCTATTACACCAAAGAGTAAAATAAGCAGGATGAATCTTTCAATCTTTAATGAAGTGTGTGCTGCTTTGAAACTTCCTGGTAGACGAAAACTGTATTTCAGACCAGAAATCGACCTCAAAACCTTATCTTTCCCGAGAAATGATCTTCCTGACTTGGGAAATCCCTATATATTCACAATTAATAAATGTTAGTTATCTGCTGATTTTTTTTACTGAATTAATTGCTTCCTCTGGCTGTACATGTCAGTAAACATTCAGAACAGTAAATAAATCTGTGCCCAGTGATAGAATGTTATCTTTGCTTGCAAAAGTTTATCGTTGTTGTTCGCTCAATGCACGTGAATAGGTAGTAGCATGGAGTCAGCTATCTAACAAATTTTGAAGTGAGGGCATTTCAACATGTGTGTTGTGACACATTATACCTCTGTTATACCTTATACCACTTATTATTGATTCTTATGAAGCATTCAGTATTAAATTAATTCCTCATGTCAGAAACTAGGACAAGTTGAAGCTTCAGTGTGACAAATGTATTGCAAAATTTGGTAGACATATTACGTGCAGACGTTTTGTAACAAGATAGTCTGTGTCCCTGGGAGAAACACAAAAAAATAAAAGTATAAGTCTGTCACTCGCAATGGACTATCGTCAGTACCACCCTTCCTTATCAGTATCGTCATCCCACCCTAATTAAATCATTTTCATTACTAAAATCGAACTAAAAATGTACTCAACCTGTTCCTTGGTAAATGACAGAGTGGAATAGGAGGAGTAATGTCACGTGACCATTATTACAGAGGGAGTGTTAGATAATGAGCTATTCAGGCAGGGTATGTGGCTTGCTGTGGGGACAGCGTGCTTTGTCCTGAAAAATTCCTTGAAAAGGACAAATTTAGGCAGATGGAACTAGGAACTATCAGAGAGATCCACTGTGGAAATAGCAATAAAATAAATAGAGATGGAAAGATAAAAAGACATAGCAAAGGGCACTAAAGATACTGGAAGGATGTCAATCATGGCAGAAGAACATGATCTTAACAATGAAAATGATATTGGTTGTCAAAATGCAGTCAACTTGGGAATGTAAACACAAATGAAGACAATGATGATTTAGATGACAATAACAACATCAATAATAATAATAACCAGATAGAACGTTGTGAAAAATGAATTTAGATATAATTGTTGATTTAGATATAATTGTTGATCTGGAAGAACATAACGATGAGGTAAATTTCTTTGTTTCTAGCTGGCTATGAGATTTTTGTGATTAATGCTATTATGAAGAATATTTACTATATTCTTCATACAAGTGAATACTTTAAATGTTCTTTTCACACAAAACTTAATTATACTTCTCTCATTTACAGCAACAAAAACTTTGGGACACTCGGATTGTATGATATATCATACAGCCTGAGATCTCTGACACGTTCTGCTATTCACCAGTTCGTGACTCCTGCCATTTCAGAAACGCATTTTCTGATCACCACTTCTCCACGCATAGTTATCCCTCTGTGGACACAGATGGCTGTTTTGTTCAAACAGGAGATCTGGTTATGCATTGCAGCTGCTTATATTACTGCCTGTTCTGTGTGGTATGCCACTGGAAGGTAAATATTTTTCTAATCACATTTATCATATCCATAACTATAGAATTATCGCACTAGAAAAAGAAGATATATGATACAGGCGTCTGCGAGACAGTAATCTGTTTTTGAGAATGTTTTCTCCCCACTAATTTTTCCATTCTGGTGTGAAATTATTGTGTCTGAGGGGCATACACTGGTGAGTCCGGACATTGTGACTGCCTGCTTACTAGCGTGTTTGTCCACCTTTGGAATGCAACACAGCAGCAATTCGGCAGAAACAGGCACGACCTGTCCAAGGTAGGTTTCTGTAAGTATCTACCACTAGATGTCTACGAACAGGTCGCTTCATTCCCATAAATTATAGGTCACTGGCTTGTGATCATGGAGCTGGCACTGGACAGCATCCTAGATGTGTTCCATTGGCTTCAAATCGGGTGAATTTGGTGTTAAAGACTCAGCATGAGTTCACCATCATGCTTCCTTAATCACTGTGGCATAATCTGTTGGAAAATGCTGTTGCCATCAGGAAGACAAAGCATGAAGGGAATGTATGGGTCCACGATAATGTTCACGTATTCAACAGCTGTCATGTGGCCTTCGATTACTGGTCCCACGAAAGCCCAGGTGAATGTCCCCCAAGGCATAATACTGCCTCCACCAGCCTGTGACCGTCATTTTGTGAACGTTTCGAGCAGCTGCTCTCTTGGATGACATTGTATCAGGATGCGGCCATAGACGTGGTATGATAAAACATGTGATTCATTCAAGACGACCTGTTTACGTTGACCCAACGATACTACATCCACAATAATACTAACTGATGATACTATTGGATCAAAATGGAAGCAATGGGAGTAATCTACTGCAAAATCCGATGTTCAGCAATCGTGCTGAACAGTGTGTTCGAAATCACTTGTGCATGAACCAGCATTCTACTGTGTGTTCAGGTCAGCCACAGACCGCCGCCTATCCTGGGCTACAGAGCGGGCAAAGCTCGAACCTCTACATTCTGTGATGAGATGTGGACTTACAGAATCTTATCACCTACTCAAGGTTTCGCCATTCTTCAATAAATGTCTATAGATACTCTCCACAGTAGCATGTGAACAACTGACCAGCTTTTCTGTTTCCAAAATACTCATACACAGACAACAGGCACAGAAACTCAAAACCACGAAAACGACTTTAATAGAAAGTAAAGATTAAAATTACTTATGATTCAGAGTTTAATGCTAAATAAATGAAACAAGGAAAATACTTCTCCACTACAAGCTCCATAACACATGCTGGTATAACTCCATAATCAATTATGCCGAGACCTGACCATTGTTCAGATAAACAGTTCAGTTTGCTGAGCCTGTTGAAGTCTCTGACAACGGCTCCAGGATTAGGAGACAAAAGATGCCTAGAACCACAACGTTATGCCCATAAAGCGCAAATCTCAGTTAATGCAAATAATAGCGGTGAATATCTGCTTTGTATGTGAGAAGAATATTTATTATCGAAAAGGCAAATACAATTTACATCTCTCTTTACACAGTGAACAGACCCAAATCACGGAAGTGACTCTCAGGTTTACATATATCTACACTCACTGTTGAGAGGCCTCTCGACACTGTCGATAAATTCGATATAAATGTACCATATCCCAACATGCCCCCTTACATTTATATTGAATCATATTACATTTAACTGGTCTCCAAATTTTACTAATATATGCCTACTCATTACCATGTTAGGTAAAAATATCTGTTACTCTATTTTATGAATCTACAAATGTTGGTAATTCCATTCAAACAACATTCACTCAAGAATGGTAATGCAGTTCAGTATACTTTGACTGATCAATGCGATATTTCTTAGATACAGATTAGATATAATTTTTCTGCCTAAGAGTCATTATATTCTCTGTATAATTATAGTCAATATTTATTGCATGAGAATTCTATTCTTAATTACGTCTTTAATTTGAAATCTCTTGGGTACCTTTACCACAAATTATCAAGTCATCAACATACACGATTATATACGAGTAAATCACATGGTTTGCCATCACCAATATATATAGGGAACTATCACATTTACTTCTTTCAAAACTCAGACTTTTCATTAATCAGCTAAACCTTCATACAACGCTCTAGGACTTTCTTTCAAACCATATAATGCTGTAAATAACTTACAAACACTGCCTGTTTTATCCTCTAACCCACAAGGTTGCATCACATAAATTTATAAGAAAACATTACGATTTAGAAATGCAAGCTGTGTATCCATTTGTTCCACAATTAAGTCCTTTTGACAACAGTATGATTTCAATCAGGCTTAATTATTAATTCCCAAATTATATTTTTATTTAAGCATTCAGTTTCCTTATTCACTGTTTACTTGCTACTTTCGAATCATAACTATTCAGTGCTTCCTCAACACGCAGAAGTTTACATCAATGAAGTTACACATAAAATAATCTTTAAACCTAGCAGACACTCTATGGGCTCCAGTTGACATTCTTAACTCACACTCTTGTCCTTTCATGGTTGCTTCAACACTATTTTCTTTCATTTACTCGAGTTCAGATTTATTTTCTATATCTTTCCCTTCAGTATCATCAAAATGTTTTCTCCCTAAATCAGAATCTTTTAGATCAGTATACCTGAAATCTTCTTCCACATTATCAGCATGTCTGGCAAATATAACATTATCATTAACCAGTATTCAGCATTCAGCTTCATTGTAGCCTATTCAAATTTCCAAGTCAGCTTTATGATTCCACTTTGACTTTCTCAACTGTTCTGGTAACATATACAGAAACTCTATTTGCAAACAACTTTAATTGTTTAACATTAGCTTTCCTTCCAAAAAATTAGCTTTCCTTCCAAAAAATATTTGATAAGGAGTTTTTCTTTCAATAGTTGTAGTGTAAGTGGTGTTTGCAATGTATCCAGCTCCACAAACTACTTCAGGACAAACTCTCCTATCAATTTGCTTCAGCTAACAGGTGTCTTCGAATATCCAAATTGAGTTATTGTATCTTTCAGCAGTATCATTTAACTCATATACATGCGGAGGGCTTGCATTTACAGTAATTCCTATCTCTCTTATAAATTGATAAACATTTGAATTTAAATATTCCTTCCCAACATAACATCACAATTTGTTAATAATTTTACTGGTTAGATTTTAAGTTTCATTAACGTATTGGTATTCCACAAAACAATCACAAAATTGATTTTTGGATTTGACGTTGTAGACTCCAGTCACTTTACTGTAATTCTCTACTCTGGCTCTAAATTTGTTGGAAATTCATCTGCTAACTGATATTTTGCATAACATACTGAGATCATTAAAATTTACATGTTCATGTGTACAATGCAATTTCTCATTTACTGACATACTACCCTTATTATTTACACCATTTACATTAATCACTTTCTTATAACTTATAACTGTCATTTTGTATAGCTTACCTTTTTTCAAAGTAATCGCTAGTAAGTTATTGTTTTTATCAAAACTTTTTAAATATTGCTACAGATACAATTTTATGTTTTTGTGTCACATTAGTACAGCTAATCAAATTTCTGACCATGTCTTTGATAAAAAAATACTTTTCTAAATTCAGCTGGAATGTACTATCATAAACTGAAAATAACTAATTATGTTTCCCATTTTAGTAGCTTGAAAAACTTTACCATCTGCAATTTTTACACAATTAGGTATGACACTCAGTAAAATAATTGTCATTCTGAACAACATGATTTGTGCATTCGATGCTAGTAAAATGATTGTTACCTGACTCAACATGTCATCGTGGCCTGTTCCTCCATTGCAAACCTGCATTACCGTTTTGTTGACATCCCCATCATTTTGGATGATGACAAGCTCTTGAACCATACATAATGTTTACTTTGACCACATGGCCAGTTGTTTTTTTCTCAGTTTTGCTGGTCGCTGGGGCCATGTTCTCAATTTCCATGACTACCTTCTTGAAGATGTTCACCACGTGTCCATGAACTTCCGCTTGTGCATCACTGGCGACAGTTACTCTTGAAATGCCCTACTTCGCCTCATCCTTAACATAACTGCTCCATGTAGCTCATACTGGGTGTCTTTCCAACATGAAATGCATGGATATTGCAGTCTCACCCCTATCCCTGTATTTTAAATCCATCATTTGAATTTTAGTTTTAACGTATTCAGATGCCTGATAGTCTACTTTCAAAATGTTGATGAAGTCCACAATACCACTCAAAGAATCCGTCAAGTTCTGAACATGTGGTTTAGCTTTTCCGTCGCTTTTGTACCTTTCAATTGTAGCTCGAGCATATTTTTTCAAAAATACTGAAGAATATTGCCATGTGACTATAGACCTTTAACCTCAGTTTGTCCAAGTTACCACTACCATCAATTCCTTCGAATACAGTCACCGTAGTTTTTCATTATCTCCATTTCAGTTTCTTATCAACTCACAAATTCGGGTTACTTGTTCGAAATTGCTTCGTATGTATAGTTCAATATGGCCAGGTTTTCTTCTTCCCAAGTATTCCCATTGTCTAAGCTCGCTCTTGTTCTTGAAGCCACTGTATAGCATTTCTTTATTTTCAGATTCATTTCCATTCGCCATTTCCAGTTGCTATATCCATCCAATTCTGGTGTCTTGATGCCAGCCCTGTCTAATTTCACAAAGCACATTTTTCAAATAACAATTTTCTGTTTAGTTCATTACAGATCTCTGTTTTCTCTGTGTAACAATATTCTTTTTACTTAACAACTATGAGCTGCTACTACATTAAGAATTTTTATAAACGAGAGGTCAAATACAACCTACATCTCTTTTTACACTGAAAATACACTCAGAGCACAGCACAGACTCTCTACTATACATACTTCCAAACTATTGCCGCATTGATGTCAACATTATTAGAGAAGGAATACTACTGCATGTGCAAAAGGAGCAAGGAAAAATCAGTCAAGTACTGTTCATGTCCCAGTATGTCATTGAAACACTTTTGAGAAACCAAGAAAACCTATTATAATGAATATGTACCTCAGAGGCCTTTGACCAATATCAGACCACGACACCAGAAATGATTAACGAAATTTACGATTCCATTCATTTTTAAACTATGTGTTTTCGAAAATTACATATCTGATGTTTGATAAGTGAGGCATTGATGTATAGTATAAGAACATTTATCTATAATTTCTTCCTTTGCATGTTTTGTGTAATAGTTAGGGAACTTATTTTTATCACTGATTTTAAAGACAGTAACTATCGAAATATTCCATCTGTTTCTTGTCTGTAATTGGCACATATCTCGTATTTTCCAACGATTGGTCATGAAGAGTCCATTTCAAAATGGTGTACACAAACATATAATTATATTTTTTCTATAAATTTTAATTACATCCTCAGTTGTGTTTACTTGGCAAATGTTAATGCATGTATATAGAAACATGAGCTAGACTTAATTTGCTTATTTGTTAGTTTTGGAAAGATATGGACGTTAAAATGTAATGTACTTCTGTTACTTTGCATCAAAAAGTTGTTGCACTATCTTTGAATAGTTTTTCATGAAACAGTGTTTGTTCAGCTTTCAACGAGAACAGTCTAGTCTTGACGACATTATGGAGTGGAATAACGTTTTTGGCCTTATTATTGTGAACTCAATGTCTAGCGTATATGTAATTGTCTCCTAATGCTACAACTATTGATGAAATATGGAACTGAAACACAATGAAAATCTCACGTTTGGAATCAGTGTTTATTATGCTGTGAATCACTTTAGCGAACTTCACAAAGTGGAGAAAGCCAAGCTCATTGTTTGAAATATTGGATTTAAAAATAAACCACAATGTTATTACCCTGAGAATTAATATTTTGCTCATACTTTACAAACTTGGACTTCCAGTATCATTCTTTAAAGTACATTAATACAATGAGCTGAGTAACAGATATATCTCAAAATCAAGCTAAATACAAGAATTGTTTTGGTTTTTGAGTACCATTACTGAAATCAAATTTTACAGTGCTGTTTCTCATCGATTTGTGTTCTGTATTTATAAATCACATAGTTCTGATAAAGAAAATCCAGTGCTTCATTGATATCATTATAATATTAATGGTTGATTGGGTTGAGGGAAAGGTACTGCTAGGGGCAGGAACCCATGCTAAGCTCTTTTTTGTTTCGAAGATATTAATTTCATCTTATCTTTTAGATAAATTAATTTGCTTTGAAATATTACAAAAAAGAGGTTCTGCTGCATAAACACGTTATATTTTGGTATTATAGTGGACATTACTATTATGGACCAAATTTCTTATGATAGAAATTGTTAATGATGAACTAAAAAAGGCAACTGAAGAGTTTCAAAGGATGTGCCAGAGTAAATGACAAGTACATAAAGTTTAAACCTTTATATTTCTGCGTCAGTGGTTTATGGTTAAGTCGATAAAAATGGCAATAAATGAAGACACAGTTAATCACGCAGTTGGAGTGGGAGTGGGATCAGATGTTGTTGTTGTTATGGTCTTCAGTCCTGAGACTGGTTTGATGCAGCTCTCCATGCTACTCTATCCTGTGCAAGCTTCTTCATCTCCCAGTACATACTGCAGCCTACATCCTTCTGAATCTGCTTAGTGAATTCATCTCTTGGTCTCCCTCTACGATTTTTACCCTCCACACTGCCCTCCAATACTAAATTGGTGATCCCTTGATGCCTCATAACAAGTCCTACCAACCGATCCCTTCTTCTAGTCAAGTTGTGCCACAAATTTCTCTTCTCCCCAATCCTATTCAATACCTCCTCATTAGTTATATGATCTACCCATCTAATCTTCAGAATTCTTCTGTAGCACGACATTTCGAAAGCTTCTATTCTCTTCTTGTCCAAACTATTTATCATCCATGTTTCACTTCCATACATGGCTACACTCCATACAAATACTTTCAGAAACGACTTCCTGACACTTAAATCTATACTCGATGTTAACAAATTTCTCTTCTTCAGAAACGCTTTCCTTGCCATTGCCAATCTACGTTTTATATCCTCTCTACTTCGACCATCATTTGTTATTTTGCTCCCCAAATAGTAAAACTCCTTTACTACTTTAAGTGTCTCATTTCCTACTTTAATTCTCTCAGCATCACCTGACTTAATTCGACTACATTCCATTACCCTCGTTTTGCTTTTGTTGATATTCACCTTATATTCTCCCTTCAAGACACTGTCCATTCCGTCCAACTGCTCTTCCAAGTCCTTTGCTGTGTCTGACAGAATTACAATGTCATCGGCGAACCTCAAAGTTTTTATTTCTTCTCCATGTATTTTATTACCTACTCCGAACTTTTCTTTTGTTTCCTTCACTGCTTGCTCAATATACAGATTGAATAACATTGGGGAGAGGCTACAACCCTGTCTCACTCCCTTCCGAACCACTGCTTCCCTTTCATGCCTCTCGACTCTTATAACTGCCATATGGTTTCTGTACAAATTGTAAATAACCTTTCGCTCCCTGTATTTTACCCCCGCTGCCTTCAGAAGTTGAAAGAGAGTATTCCAGTCAACATTGTCAAAACCTTTCTCCAAGTCTACAAATGCTAGAAATGTAGGGTTGCCTTTTCTTAATCTAGCTTCTAAGATAAGTCGTACGGTCAGTATTGCCTCATGTGTTCCCATATTTCTAAGGAATCCAAACTGATCTTCCCCGAGGTTGGCTTCTACCAGTTTTTCCATTCATCTGTAAAGAATTCGGGTTAGTATTTTGCAGCCGTGACTTATTAAACCAATAGTTCGGTAATTTTCACATCTGTCAACGCCTGCTTTCTTTGGTGTTGGAATTATTATATTCTTCTTGAAGTCTGAGGGTATTTCGCCTGTCTCATACATTTTACTCACCAGATGGTAGAGTTTTATCAGGACTGGCTCCCCCAAGGCTGTCAGTAGCTCTAATGGAATGTTGTCTACTTCCGGGGCCTTGTTTCAACTTAGGTCTTTCAGTGTTCTATCAAACTCTTCATGCAGTATCATATCTCCCATTTCATCTTCATTTACATCCTCTTCCCTTTCTATAACATTGCCCTCAAGTACGTGGCCCTTGTATAGTCCCTCTATATACTCTTTCCACCTTTCTGCTTTCCCTTCTTTGCTTACAACTGGGTTTCCATCTGAGCTCTTGATGGGATCAGATATAAGTCAGGATTTAGAAAAGTCAAAGGTTGATAAAAAACAAACCTGAACTATTTGTTGAGATCAGTGTTTGGACAAATGGGAAATTTATGTTATTAAATGGCAGAACAACAACATACAATGAAAACTGAAATAATATCCAACAGTGGCTCTTTGAAACTGTATGTGCAATGTACAACAAAATCCAATAATGGCCTTTAAAAATCTGAGATGCAAATGTGCTAATAATTAACCAGATCTCTGAATTAAAACATAAGGTAGGAGCTGGCTTCCAGAATTCCAGAAGAAATGTAGTTGTGCATAGAGTCATAGTCTTAGAAAATGAGTTTTGCAAAGAAAATTTTAAGCACGAAAAGGACATTGAAAAGCTAAATTCTCCACAAAATGTGGTAGTGGGGAAAGTTAATAATTTATGTATTGAAACAGCAAAAAAGATAACTAAATGATACTCAAAAATAAATGAAGTACAACGAACTGTTACAAAAGATAAGAAGAATTTCATATAAAGGTGAATGAAATTCATGAAAATATTGTATCCAAAAATTTACTTATGGATATTGGTACCATGTGCTCCAGTCCCTAGTGAAAAGCTTTCCTTGTAGTAACTTACATCCTGTTGATTTGTTGCAACACTGTAAAGATAACTTTTTCCTGGTATGTCAAATAATTTGAAGATTAAATTTGTCAATTAGTTCCTTGAAGGGGAGGCATTGTCATGGCCCAGTCAAAATTTTGATCAGTGGTAAAGTTAAGAAAAGTTTTTAAACAAATTTTAGTCAATCTATGAGCAAGTTTGAATTAAGTGTGAATTTTTTGAATGGGTCTATTTTCAGAGGTGGAAATGGAACTATTAAAGATTTTTGCAGAAATTAGTGCCATGGTGGCTGGACGTTTGGTTTCAAAGGGGAGAATTATAGGAAAAGGGATCATGGGAACTTTAGTCATGAGAATCAGGATGGTAGAGCAAGAGATTGCTATGGAAGTGGAAGAGGCAGAGTTTGGGAAAGAAATGTTGACCACAGCAATGGAAGATGTGGTGAGTGAAATAGAATGCATTCAAATCGGAGACAGGACAATAGGGGAAACCGTCCAAAAAACATCACATTGCCTAAATGAAGGTCCACAGTTTTAATACAAACAGATCAAATTACAAGGGGACCTCCGACTTTCTTTGAAAAATATACAGGCAGAAAAATTATTGTGTCAATATCTACAGACATCTACATCTACATGTACACACTTACTCCACAAGTGGACGTTATGGTGCATGGTGGAGGGTATCCTGTACTACTACTAGTCATTTCCTTTCCTGTTCCATTCGCAAATAGGGCGAGCGAAAAACTATTATCTATATGCATCCACACGAATCCTAATCTCTCTAATCTTATCCCCACGGCTCTTACACGAAATGTATGGTGGCGGCAGTAGAATCGTTGTGCAGTCAGCCTTAAATGTCAGTGCTCTAAAATCCCATTTGAGTTCCCAAAGCTTCTCTAATACTTGCATGTTGTTTAAACCTAATGGTTACAAATCTGGTAGCCCATTTCTGAACTGCTTCTACTTCTTCCTTTAATCTGACCTGGTGTCGATCCCAAATATTCAAATGGTACCAAACAATGTGTCAAACTAGAGTCTTAAATGTGGTATCCCTTTTAGATGAACCACACTTTCCCTAAACTCTCCCAATAAACCAAAGTTGACCATCTACCTTCCCTACTACAATTCTTATATGTTCATTCGATGTCATATTGCCTTGCAATGTTATATCTGGGTATTTGATCTGTATGACTGTGTCTAGCAGCACACTACTAATACTGTATTCGTACATTATGGGTTTGCATTAAGTTACATTTTTCTACATTTAGAGGTAGCTGCCACTCATTTTACCAACTAGAAACATTATCTAAATCACCTTGTACCCTCCTACAATCACTCAAAGTCAACACCTCCTCGCATATGACAGCATTATCAGCAAACAGCCATACACTGCTACTTACCCTACCCATCCATTCATTTATGTATATAGTAAATAAAGCAGTCATATCACACTTCCTTGGGGCACTCCTGACAATACTCTTGTCTTTGATGTACTCTCGCTGTTGAGGACAGCTTAGTGTGTTCTGTTATGAGGTCTTCGAGCCACTCATGTACCTAAGAAATTATTGCATATGCTTGTAACTTCGTTAACAGAAGGTAATGTGGCGCTGTGTCAAATGCAGTATGGGAATCTAGGAATGTGGAATCCGCCTGTTGCCACTCATCCATGGCTCTCAGGACCTTATTTAAGAAAAGAGCAAACTGAAAGTCAATGAACATAGTAGAGCATCAGATGAATCATTTAAGTTTTGATAAAAAAAATTTGGGATACCATGTGGAATAATGATGCATTAGGGAACAATTGTGTTCAAAAACGAGTCGTGAATTCAGTTTGTGTTCGTATTGAGGTTATAAGTGAGCTTTACGACAGGGGTGAGGATGAAGTTCAGGCTAATAATGAGGAGACTCAGATGTTCATGAATTCTAAATTGGAGTGATTGTTTCAAGAAAAGGATTATTACTTGCTGAGTGACAATGTTGGGCTACATGAAGCTGTAAAGATGATGCAAGGGGGTCAACAAGATGAAAACAGTGACATGATGGGTACTCCTTTCGAGGGAAGACATGTTGAGGATTCTAAAGGTGAGTGTAACGTTAGTATTGAATAAAATGAAATGTTGAAGCTAGTTATTGATGTTGTTTTTGTTCATGAAATTAGGGAAAACGTAGCGAGTGATGAAATCGCACTGGAAAACAGCTGTTGCTTGTCCATGCTGATCAGTCCATAGTCTCTGAAGAATGTAGAGATAAGAATGGATATAACGTGTCATTTAAATTTGCATGGGACAGAAATTTTAATGATTATTGTGGGATAACTGTAGGAACAATGTTGACAGGTGTATACTTTGGAGTCATCTAACAAATAGCAGTAGAGCAGTATGTCAAAACTGGTGGAAGGATACGCAAAACTAAGTAAAATATGTATAACTACTAATAAGTTGTTATGTGTCAAACCAGTCTTAAAAACTAATACTGGTAATGAAGATTCTCATCCCTCTGAAAATCTCTGTTAAGTTAGGAAAAACTGAAAGGAAGAAACTGTATTCGCATGTGTGGGGGTGGAAGGGGGGTAGAGGGGGTGAGGGGCGAAGGTAAAGACTTAGATTTCCTGTATATGAAAGTTAAAATGACCAGTGTGAAGTTAAGTACCTAATTGAGGTAGGGAGTTCTGTATAAGGAATATCAGAGAACTTATGAATAAAATTCATGAGTATGAAGAGAAATATTTAACTGATACATGTAAATAAAGTGTTCCTAGATTCAAGAAGGAAGTAATGGAAATAAATTTATACAAAATAAAAAGTGAAAAGGTAATAAATATGCAAGATCTAAAAATTTAAGAAAGAATAAATAACTTTCATTCAAAACAAAGATTTGTACCGTATGAAACTTCTGGATTTTCGAAATTAAAACTTTCCAGAGCACAAGGAAACTTTTTGAAACATTTGAAAAATAAAAAGTCCTCACAAAAAATTTGAAAACCTGTTACACTTCATATTTGTAACGGTTCAAACTTTCATGAAGAATTATTTGTTAACCCCCTCATTAGAAACTTTGATAATGAACTCCCAAAAACTGAAAGAAGTTACTCAGAAAACTCATGTTTATTCTCATAAACACTATTTCTTAATGAATTCACAAAACCACTATCCAATATTCGGCTTCTGCAGTGTGTCATTAGTAATGTTACCAGAAAAATCATTAAACTACCCCCTCCCCCATCTTAATACCACAATCGGTTACCCAACAGTCATCCATTTCAGACAATGAGTAGTCACTCAGCCAGGATTGCATAAATACAATGCACATTCTTAGAGTCTTGGGATCCTCATGTTTGTCACTTTATTGGCATACATGGTAGGTATCATTTGTTTTAATTTTTGTAACTTCACATGGACGTACAGTCTTGGTATTCAAGTTTAATTTTCGACCAATTTGTGTTCATTTTATTATCACCAGGTCACAACTTTGTGCTTAGTGGCTTTCTTCTGACTCGCTTGAAGCTAGCACAGTTTTCTTTCTGGCACCTTGCTGATCTATAGCTTAGCGTCTTCCTTCAGTTTACTTTGTTTCTCTTAATTAATTAATAACCTCTTCTTTTAACAATTTTGTTGTATAAAGTTAGACTGTGTATGCATCTTCACTCCTATCAATAGTTCACATTATGTTTTCCCAATACTTCTACGGTATGTTGAATTGTTGGCGCGTATAACTGATGGCACCACCTCATGCCATTCATTGGGCTTTCAATACTGAGCTTAAGAAAGATTGTCGCCAAAGTAGAATTTTTCCTCTCGCTCTGTCCTTTGGCTCTAGGGAGTTCTGTCATTATTAAAATGTGCTCAGGCCCTTTTTTATAATACAGTACTCCTTCAACTCTTGAGAAGCAAAGCAAGTCCCTCTAGCGGTAATTACTTGGTATGTACTCTCAAAACTGTTTTTTTGTAATTACATTTTAGTAAGTACTTGTGTCGATTTTGTAGTCTTACAGTCAAGTAAATTTGTAAACGCATCATGTGGCAGTATCCTTTATACACTGATTGACGTGGTCCAAAGCGATCAACTTTAAAAGTATATAGCGGTTTACTTCCATTGAATAAGGGTTGAAGGATGTCTTTCATCTTTCCTGATTTGTAATTCAAATTTAAACATTTTACACATCTGTAGCGCACACTTTTCACTTTGTCAGTCAAATCTGCTGTATATTAACCTTGTTTTGCTTCTTCTTCAGTTCGCTATCAACAGAAGGACCTTTCTATCTTTGAGAATGCTCTTGATTTCTGCTAAACCATCACCCTTCTCCTATGATTTCCTGATTCTAGCTATTTAACTATCAGCGAAACCAAACAGTACATTCACACAACTTAATGCATCTACATGTTTCATCCTAGAACAGATAGGTGTTCGATGGTGTAGGAATACTCTTCCAGGACTAAAACCCAACTTGGTATTCTTGGTGACAAGTCCTTCTTATCCATAGTCTTTTGAAATGCAGCGTAATCTCAATTTTACGACATATTCCTAGTGAATACACCTCAAATTTCCTTAAGGCAGTAACAAAAGGTCATAATTACTGTATCTTTCTTCTTGAAGTGTTGTTTTTTACTCATGTACTAAACTGGATGTCACTTGCTATCATCTGAATTTGTTTTAACAACAAAGCTTCGAAATCTTCTCCACTTGTGTAGTTCAGTTTCCTGTTTTGTTGTGTAGATTTTTAAAACTGGATTTAATGAATGAATATCTTTGAGCATCTTGAATGCTTGCCGCTGCTTTCTTCAAACTTTTATTTTAGATTATTCATTGGTAAATAGTCCAGAGGTTTGGCAATTGCTGAGTAATTTGAGATAAACTTCCTAAAGTATCCCGCAAGACGTATGTATTGTGATATCGATTTCGGTTCTGGAACGTGTTGTTTCCTCAGGAGAAGCTCTGCTATGTCCACACTGTATGACTGGCGTTTTGCAAAATTACTTTCCAAGCCGTTTTTTACTGCAGTTTCTCACACCAAACCAAGCCTTTGATGTGCCTTATCCTCGCTTTTTGTTGATATTATAATATCGTCCATATAATAAATAAGATGTTCTCTCGAGCTAGTGCCCAAAAAAATACTGTTTATGAAACGCTGGAAAACAGCAGGCTAATCTAGTAATCCAAATGAAAATTTCCTGAACGGATACTGCCCTGAGCGTGTAACAAAAGAGGTATGTTTTCGGATTTCCTCTTCAACATCAACATGAATAAACCTTTTCTTGAGGTATAGTGTGGGAAACACACAGGCATCTTGTAGTTTATCTCAAAGATATTCTATGAGGTACAATGAGTAACGAACTTTCCCTGTGATCTTATTTAATTTCCTTTGATCTATTCAAATGCAATACTATCCGTTTTTAACGTCTACAACCTAGCTAGGATATTCGAATGAATTTGGTCCCATTATTGTTTGGTCAAACCACATGTGGACTTCGTTGTCAACAATTTCCTTGTCTCCTGGTGACAATCTTGTGGTCCTAGTATTGCTCACCTCTCATAATAATCTTCATTCTGGCATCAATGGACTTGGCCTCTGATGAGGTGTAATTAGTCACTAAATCTTCGATGTATTCCTTTGTTTCATCACTAGCGGAGGTGTCAGTATCTAATTCTGGTATGTCTGCTATATGGACACACGTAATATGAGCTTCTTAATAGTAACCAAAACTTCAGTTTGGTCTAGAGGAGCAATTAAAACCACGATTTCTAAAGCACAGTGTCTCTACAAACCGCGTAAATCTCTGATTCAGTTTTCACTTCATCAGTCTAACAATACCTTTAAAATACTTTTGTCGAAAGACGAAGTTTTTCCCAAATCCTGTCAAGACTGCATCTGTTTCTTGCAAACTGGGACTATCCGTAATCTCATAACCATCCTGTCGTAATAAATTAAACTGACTGTTACAGTTAATTAGCGCCTTTAATCTCGGTTGTTTATTTGAACATTTTTAGATTTACAGTTTTTAATACTTTTCTTAACCCTGTTTGCATTAATTGTCCGCCTTTCGATTATTCTTCACCTTCACACATTCAGATAAGACAGCGCCAACAGTGTCCTTGAGATTGCAACCACTTGACCTGAGACTACTACCACAACAATCCAAACACTGTTTGTTTGGGTCCCAAGCCGTGTCTTTAGTATTTCTGTTATCTGAGTCCTTATCATCTTTCTTTCTGGAGTTTTAATTTTCATTGCTTTAACTTTTATTATTTCTTTTCAGCAATGACTTCACAGAACTTTCGTAATGTCGCATTTCTCCGTAAACTTCTCCACACTTCCAGCGCCATAAACTAGAAGTTTTGAGCATGAGTCGTCTTCCACCTCATTAGTCACATAGTGAACTAGATAGTCGTTGCCAGAGTCACAACTGTTCCTGATGTCGTCATTACGAGAAACTATTCTTGAATCGACTTTTCCAGTTTCTTTTTTCATTGAGACAGCATTTGATGGCTATTGTTTTCACGCTGAATTCTTCCTGGAAAGCTTCCTTCATTGCTGTCCACGTTGTAAGACCCTTCTCACCCACAATACAAAGATAAGGCAAACCTGCAAGTTATTTTTTATTTATTTATTTTTGAAAAGAAGCATTTTCAGTTGCTTCCAACGCATTAAAACGCCTTTTTCTCGAAGTCCATAATTCACTTTGTAACTGGGTATTCGTGATCGCCATTAAATTGTTTAACACCCTCAACATCAGGGAGGTTAAGAGAAAATTTACATTAGTCTTGTGAGTGTGGTAGGACTCGTGTTTTGTCAACATCAGTCGTTTCTAAATCGGGATCTTTTTGATTCTTCTTTTCTAGTGAACCCAGTCTTTTATCGCTACCCATTTGAACTGCATCCTCTTCTTCATCATCAGCATCATCACCATCCTCTTCACGTTCTATGTTGTTAATTTTCACCGCAAGTTTGTCAGTGCTGGATAAATAATGACAAATATTGGTAGTTATTTCATTTTTCGTCCCATTATCTGTGCACAGTATATTGCAGGTTGCTCTTTACTCATTTATTTTTATTCTTTATTTCAAATCCCATCGATCCGGGTGTGATGAATCATAAAGATGTAGGAATGTGTCAGGTTTACGTTATTATAGAGATAATTTAAACAAATTTACAATAACAAGAATGTAGCAAATTGGTGATAAACCTGAAAAGTTGGAATAGAGTTAGTGAGATATAGTTAAAGTAAGCATGAGATAAATTAATGAGAATAATGTGAGGTATGATTCCAGTAAACATGATATAAATTACTGGGAATAACTTAAGATACAGGAAAAAAATATTTATGCATTGACCATCATAAACCAGGAAGGCAAATACTGGGTAGCATATTAGAAACTAAAAGTCTCAAAACATGAGTACAAATGACAAAACAAATTTACAGGAACCATCATTGACTGATCTTCATGTATTCATCAGGAGAGTTGGATGACTTATCCATAATTTATGTATTTAATTTAGACTTAAATGTAGGTAGGACATTAATGTGCACTTTCAAATCTGATGTAAGAGAACTGAAAACTTTTATGCCAGATCAGTGAACACCATTTTATGCAAGACTTAGATGTTCTAGATCTCTGTGTAAATCACTTTTATATCTTGTATTGTAGTCATGATATGCACATTTAGATGTAAAAAGAGACAGGTTGTTATAAACAAATATCATCAAAGTAACTAAGTACTGTAATGTGATTGTTAATATTTGGAGCTTACGGAACAGATTTCTGTAGGACTATGCTGGATGAGCGCCACTCATAATCCTGTCTGCTCCCTTTTCTGCAATAAAGATTTCTTTGATTAAAGATCAGTTACCCCAAAAAATTAAACCATGTGACATGACAGAGTGAACAAGAGCCAAAATAAGCACCTTTTATAGTGTTCGTATCACCAAAAGGGAAATTACACGTAGAGAATACATCAATACACTGTGTCTTTTTTGAAGTTTATGATATTCATGGACCAATCTAACTTGACATAAATTAGAATGCCCAAGAACTTGGAAGATTCGCAGTGTAGTATACTTTTATTATCACGTTCAAGTGAATCACTGCGTTTTCTTCTTTATATACTTTTTATCTACTTTTTTGATGTCACGTAACGTTGCTATTTCTAGAGTGTCCTTTGTTTTATTTCATCGGCTCTAGTTACCTAGACAGAATGAATAAAGCAAAGACCCAAACCACTATGTTTTACCAAGCAGTCGAGATATAAAATAAATTAGCAAAAGAGATCAAGTGCATAAAGGGACTGTATAAATTTAAAACATATCTGAAATAATATATATCAAAAATATAGTTTTCATTCTGTTGAAGATTCCATGCACCATAAAATAATGCAATATAAAATTATGAGAAATAAATTACAAGTAAATAATCACTTAACCAGTTACAAAGTAGACAAAGAGTTTACCGTGTGCTTGGATGCAACACTACACACTGTAGTTTGTCACATACACCATGCAATTTAAAACCAATGTGTACTATCAGAGGAGTTTTATGATTGATTTCTCGTGCTTGGAACGGGTTCTTTCTGCCTTATACACTGAAGAGTCAAAGAAACTGGTACACCTGCCCAATATCGCGTAGGACCGCAGCGAGCGCGCAGAAGAGCTGCAGCACGATCTGGCATGGACTCGACTAATGTTTGAAGTAGTGCTGGAGGAATCTGACACCATGAGCCCTGCAGGGCTGTCCATAATAGTACGACGAGGCAGAGATCTCTTCTGAACAGCACGTTGAAAGACATCCCAGGTATTCTCAGTAATGTTCATGTCTGAGGAGTTTGGTGGCCAGTGGAAGTGTTTAAACTCAGAAGAGTATTCCTGGACTCACTCTGTAGTAATTCTTGACGTGTTGGGAGTCGCATTGTCCTGTTGGAATTTCCCAAGCCCGTCGAAATGCACAACATACATGAATGGATGCAGGAGAGCAGACAGGAAGCGTATGTACGTGTCACCTGTCAGAGTCGTATCCAGACATATCAGCGGTCACATATCACTCCAGCTGCACCCGTCCTACACCTTTACAGAGCCTCCGCAGCTTGAACAGTCCTCTGCTGACATCAGGTTGTCTCCATACTCGTATACGTCCATCCGTTCGATGTAATCTGAAACGAGACTCGTTCGACCAGGCAACGTTCCCAGTTATCAACTGTCCAACGTCAGTGTTCACGGCCGCAGACGAGGCTTAAAGCTTTGTGTCACGTAGACATCAAGGGTACATGAGTGGGCCTTTGGCGCCGGAAGTCCATATCGATATGGTTCGAACACTGACAGTTGTTGATGGTCCAGCACTGTAATCTGCAGCAATCTGGGGAAGTGTTGCACTTCAGTCACGTTAACCGATTCTCTTCAGTCGTCGTTTGCCCGGTTCTTGCAGGATCTTTTTCCGGCCGCAGAGACGTCGGAGATATGATGTCTTTCCAGATTCATGATGTTCACGGTACGCTCGTGAAATGGTCGTACGGGAAAACCCCCATTTCATCGCTGCAGCGGAGACGTTGTGTCCCATCGCACGTACGCCGAGAATAACACCACGTTTAAACTCAAATACTGATAACCTGTCATTGTAGCAGTAGTAACCGATCTAACAACTGCGACATACACTCGTTTTGTTATATAGGCGTTTCCGACCGCAGCGCCGTATTCTGCCTGTTTACATATCTCTGTATGGAATACGTTTGCTATACCAAATTCTTTGGCGCTTCAGTGTATAATTCAGCGACAAAAACCACAAATCAGGAATTTCTTATGCATATCCTGCTTTTTTCGTATCTTATTTACCTATATCATAAATAATTTATATTTGTATGTGTGATGAAGGCGTCCATACAAGATATTTGGCTTTGGATGAATTAATAAATAAAAGTAAATAAATCTCGTAGATGGCAAAACTGTCGTCACTTGTTCACACCGACCAAGGTGGAGCAGTGGTTAACAAACTAGACTCGCATTCGGGAGGACGACGGTTCAAACTCACGTCCTGCCATCCTGATTCAGATTTTCCGTGATTTTCCTAAATCGCTGCAGGCAAATGCCGGGATGGTTCCTTTGAAAGGGCACATCCGACTTCCTTTCCCCTCATTCACTAATCCCATGGGACTGATGACCTCGCTGTTTGGTCCCCTTCCCCCAAATCAGTCAACCAACAAACCAACGAACCACTCGTTCAGTAGACTTTAGACAGAGCCCCCAAAAGTTCTAGAAAACGCTTCTGATTTTCATTTCCAGTGTCTCTATGAACTCGCGAAACTATTGTCCAGTTTTCAGTTTCTCCAGTGTGTCGTCACTGCTGTGTCTCACAGCAACCAAACTCTTAAACTACCAGGTGATACAAGAATCTTTCAACGTAAAGCAAAAACTCACCCAAAAGACAAAATGGTAACAGAAACAAAATGTTTAAGTATTTAGGATAAGTAATTTTCCTATAAATATTGATGTTAGATAAGGACACACAATCTCACGCATCAGAAATGCTTAGTGTCGTGTGGGGAGAGGGTATTGCAACAAATCGGTACCTCAGGTGCCTTTGTTGAAGAGTAGATTAGAAGACCGACGTTGATTAGTGAAATTTACGATTCCATTCGTTTTTCAACTGTGTTTCTTCGAAAACTGCAGACCTCGTGTTCAGTAAGGGAGCCTGCAGGATCGATGTATTGTATGAGAACATTTACATACAATTTCGTTCCTTTCCAAGTTTGATGTAATAGTTTGGAAATTCACTTTTATCACTGATTCTAAAGAAGTTAATCATCGGATAATTCCATTTGTTTCTTTTTGTCTGTGTTTTGTCCCGTGTTTTGCAAAGTTTGTTCACAAATACAACATTCAAAATTATGTCCATAAATATATAACTGTATTATTTCTACACATTTTATTTATATCATGAGTCATGTTTCCTACGTAAATATTAATGCGCGCATGCAGAAACAACAAGACTTAATTTGCTTATTTGTTAGCTTTGGAAGGATTGTGGCAGCCGTACTACAGAATCGCATAGCCGAGGCGTGCCACAAGCGCACATTTTACTGTCAGGCCAACTTTTGCCAGCGGTGGTGTTATAGTTTGCGCATGAGCAATGGGACACGGCGTTTACGAGGTAGCGATGAAGCCGAGATTTTCCCGTACGACCATTTCACAAGTGTACTGTGAATACCAGGAATTCGGTAAAATATGAAATCTCCGATATCGCTCCGGCCGGAAAAAAGATCTGTAAGAACTGGAGCAACGACGACTGAAGAGAATCGTTCAACGCGATAGAAGTGCAACCCTTCCGCAAACTGCTGTAGATTTTAGTGCTGGGCCATTCACAAGTGTCAGCGTGCGAACCATTCAACGAAATATCGTCGATAAGGCTTTCGACCCGAAGGGCTACTCGTATATCCTTGATGATTGTACGACAAAAAGCTTTACGCCTCGTCTCGGCCCACCAACACCGACAGTGGACTGTTGATGATTGGAAACATGTTGCTTTGTCGGACGAGTCTCGTTTCAGATTGTATCGAGCGGACGGACGTGTACGCGAATGAATCCATGGACCTTGCATGTCAGCAGGGGACCGTACAACAGGTGAAAGCTCTGTATTGGTGTGGGGCGTGTGCAGTTGGAATGGTATAGGACCGCTAATACGTCTAGATACGGCTCTGACGGGTGACACATACGTAAGCATCCTGTCTGATCACCTGCACCCGTTCATGTCCATTATGCATTCCGACGAATTAGAGCAATTCCAGCAAGACAGTGCGACACCCCATACGTCCAGAATTGCAAAAGACTGGCTGCAGGAACACTCTTGTGAGTTTAAACACTTCCGCTGGCCACCAAACTCCGCAAACACGAACATTATTGAGCATACCTGGGATGCCTTGCAACGTGTTGTTCAGAAGAGATCTCCACCCAGTCGAACTCTTACGGATTTACGGACAGCCCTGTACGATCCATGGTGTCAGTTCCCTCCAACACTACTTCAGACCTTAGTCAAGTACATACCACGTCGTGTTGCGGCGCTTCTTCGTGCATGCGGGGGCTCTCCACGATATTAGGCAGGTGTACCAGTTTCTTTGGCTCTTCAGTGTATTAGCGTCGTCTGAGCTTACACGCTGAACTTAGTGCATGGGCGCGGCTGTAATAGCTAGCTCCTCCCTAAAGCAGACTAGAAAATGGTGAAAATATCCCAATTCCCACATCACTGGTGACCCCAATGTGATATGTAGGCAAAACACACGGTGATGGACTGGATCAGTGGAAGTGATTTGGAACCAAGAGTGGACTCTTGAACAAATGGTTCTGCGTTGGCCATAGTCACGCGCGCACATGGTTCGAATAGTAAAAATTCATTCATTTTGTGTGGGTGTTTTCTTCATGCGTCTTCCCCTGGTATGAGAACTTAGCTGTTGCATAATGACAACTATGGAGGCACTCCAAAAGACAATAAAAAAGCTGACAGCAAATAACCTGCTAACACCTCCAGGAGAGCAAGCCACAGACACAGCCTGCACTCTCGGACTGAGCCCACCTGGAGCCAGTTCATCAGAATTTGCCCACGCTGGGGATGCACCTAGTGCACCTAGTGCAGGATGCACGTTGATCAGGCTTCTCTCCTTTAGGCCTTATTCGTGTGGTTTAGCCAAGTGGAGGCCGTTTTGCCAAGTAACAACATTACTTGTGAGCTCGCCTAATTTGGACACATTGGGAGCCAGTTCGATCAGAGCTATAATCGCCACCTCACCAATACAGTCGTCGTATCGATGGCTGAAGGACGAAGTAATCGTATGGATTTCATCGTCTGAAAAACAATGGACACAACAACTGCTGCGCCAAGGAGGAATGGGGTGACTGGAGACATTTTCAGTTCCTGCGCCACCTGCAGAACCTCCTGCATTCTAATATGGTGACAGACTTGCTGTCATGCAGCATCTTGGTGCCCAGCCTCCCAGCACAGGTCAAGCAGTAGTACCCATATAGAGAGATGTCCAGCTGGACGTCATTGCAAACTTGGCCATTCGGGTACACAATGATCAGGCAACAGCGCCTAGCAGCATGGCTACTGCAGTCTACGACACTGCACCCCCACCTCCACCGCGGCGCGCACTTCCTGCATCCCCCACCTCAGACCCCGTAGTGCAGAACTTGACCACACAGGTGGCAGCACTCACCACTCAGGTGTCCGTGTCTTTGCGCTCACGGCCAGAGGGCATCAGACATCATAGCCACAGCATATCTGGCTACAGGCGACCCAGTTCATACAATCGGCGATGCAGCAACAGCCATTCTAACGGTACCCCGCTAACAGCAGAAACGCCTCCAAGCAGTTGCTGTTGATACCACATCCATTTCGGCAACCAAACAACCAAGTCTCATTCACCATGCTCACACCCAACTGCCAGCTCTGACTGTGCCTATACAAATCTGGCTGCAGTGCAGTACGGAAGTGACTGTTCATAGTAGAATGGGGTGGGGCAAGAGGTATTAGTCGATACTGGCTTGGATATTTCCATTTTCCCTTGGACAATGTTAAGAGGCTGTAGGAAGGCCGAAACTCTGTGTCTCATGGCGGCAAACAATTCCGCCATAGAAACGTATGCTGCTCAGCACTGGAGTGTGGACCTTCGACTGTGCCGCACATTGGAAGTTCACTGTGGCCGATATCAATGAGCTGATCCATAGTGCAGATTCCTCGGCCATTACAGGCTGCTTGCTGACATTGCAAATGCAGCTAGTTCGAAGATATTGGGACAGAAACATCAGGTGGTGTTCTTCAGAATAAAACCCATGGCATGCTCTGGACTGTACTCAGACATCATGGAGAGATTCCCAGACTTTACTCACCTGTCTGGAGCATCAAGGCAAGTCAAACACATGACACTCCACCATATTATTACCCCACTCGACCCTCCCATCTCGTGCTGCCGAAGTCACCTCACACCCCATAGGCTCGCAGTAGTAAAGGCTGAGTTTAAGGCTATGCAGCGACAAGGCAGCCTGCAACGATCGAACAGTCCATGGTCCCTACATTTAGTGCCTAAAAAGAACGATTGGTGGAGCCCATGTGGGGACTACTGAATTTAAGGATGGTGCCAGAAAGATACCTAGTGCTGCATCTTCTGGATTTTAACTATGCCTGGTGGGCCCATTAATATTTTGCAAGATCCACTGTGCAAAGGCATACACTCAGAATCCCGTGGGGCTGGAAGACATAAAAAGCGGCGATCGTCACCCCCTTTGAACTCTTTCAGAACATTTACATGATGTGTGGTCTTCAGAATACTGCCCAGACTTGCCAGAATTTCCAGGACGCCATTTTGTGAGGTTTGCTGGGCTGTTTTGCATACCACAGCTACATCCTCATGTTCTCGAAGTCGCTTGACCTCCACCACAGCCACTTAACGACCATCTTTTGGCACCGCAAACAGGCTTGCATCTCATAAATCCGTTGAAATGCGTATTCAGGGTAATGGAGATCGAATTTTTAAAGCATATAATCACCCCTGCTGGATCTAAGTCTTCACTGGACAGTCGCAGACCCCAGGGGTTGATTACAATGCCCACTTCCCACCAACACTTTCGCGAGTTTCAGATTGCGCTAATCATTCACCATGTCCCATTAAACTGCACCCCATGGGATGAGAGGGAATTTGTGGATTCAGCTGGACATGTGTCCTTTGTCTCTCTGCGACATGCTTGATCACTGAGGAGTGTGCACCCTCCAGGATCATTACTCGAGCGAGCTATTTACCATAGTCACATGGCCGCAATGTGAAACCTTCAGACAGTACTTTGCAAGTTTGTTAGCATACCCACACTTGCCAATAAATGTACACACATCAAAAAATGTTTTGCATCACCCTGGTTCCCAGAACTCCTGAAGATAGCCGTTGACCATAGATATTGTATCACAGACACAGTACCTTTGACTGTTCAGAGATGTTACTAAACCCACACAAAGATGTAAACAACCATGCATGTGCAGCGCCTATTAGATGGAAGGGGTCCGACAGCCGATCAGTTCCAGTCATTCCACCAGGAAGAAGGTACATGGTTGGTGTTTTCTGTAGTTCAACCATAACTAGACGAGCAATACTGCTGTTCGATCACGTCTGCATTGTTTCTCTGCGCCAGGAAGGGCTCTCAACAAGGGAAGTGTCCAGGCATCCCGGAGTGAAACAAAGCGATGTTGTTCAGACATGGAGGGGATACAGAGAGACAGGAACTGTCATTGATATGCCTCGTTCAGGCCGCCCAAGGGCTACTACTGCAGTGGAAGGCCGCTACCTACTGATTATGGCTCGGAGGATCCCTGACAGCAACACCACCATGTTGAATAATGCCTTTCGTGCAGCCACAGGACGTTGTGTTACGACTCAAACTGTGTGCAACCGGCTGAATATTGCGCAACCTCACTCCTGACGACTATGGCGAGGTCCATCTTGGCAACCACGACACAATGCAGCGCGGTAGAGATGGGCCCAACAACATGCCGAATGGACCGCTCAGGATTGGTATCACGTTCTCTTAACTTATGATTGTTGCATGTCTTCAACCAGACAATCGTCGGAGACGTGTTTGGAGGCAACCTGGTCAGGTTGAACGCCTTAGACACACTTTCCAGCGAGTGCAGCAAGGAGCAGGTTCCCTGATGTTTTGGGGTGGCATTATGTAGGACCGACATATGCCGCTGGTGTTCATGGGAGGCACCGTAACAGCTGTACAATATGTGAATGCTATCTTTCGACCGATGGTGCAACCATATCGGCTGTATATTGGCGAGGCATTCGTCTTCATAGATGACAATTCGTGCCCCCATCGTGCACATCTTGTGAATGACTTCCTTCAGAATAACGAAATCGCTCGACTAGAGTGGCCAGCATGTTCTCCAAACATGAATCCTATCGAACATGCCAGGGATAAATTGAAAAGGGCTATTTATGGACGACGTGACCCACCAACCACTCTGAGGGATCTATGCCGAATTGCCATTGAGGAGTGGGACAAACTGGACCAACAGTGCCTTGATGAACTTGTGGATAGTATGCTATAACGAATACAGGCATGCATCAATGAAAGAGCCACAAATAAGAGTGAATGTTTAAAGCTAGCCGATGCTAATGATGGAGAACAAGACACTTTGGAACGAGCATCTGAAGATGACATTACTGATGTACAACCCTTTAACGAACAGAATTTAAAAGATATAGAAGCAACACATTCAAAAAAATTATAACAATCTGATGAGTGGGGTAGAAATGTTTCCAAAATCACTCTTCAGCATGGAGAATCCTACAGTTAATCCAGGAAAGTGCGTATTCCAGGAGTAGGCATGGAACGTCCACGTCAAGACAACTGCAGATTGAAGTCATACTTGCCAGAAGAACAGAACGAGTCTCTGTCTGTAAGGCCAGACTTTTTAATACCTTGGAATCTGTAAAGGTGTTGCGGATATAGCATCAAGAAAAAAGCATCCTTAAAAAAGTGAAGAGGGCCATCACATAAGGAAAATCATTCCGCCAGAACTTTTAGATAATGTAAGGAATCAAATAGAAAGCTTTACAATTGTTGACTCCCAGAATTTTCGCTCTGAGTTAAAAAGAAAACTCCTAGGTCCATCACTTAAGATCATGCTAATATATTCCCCATACAAATTTACACCTACAGAAAATGAGCTTTAAACAGTTGAAGCCCATTTTACAGAATATATTTTTTGAGGAGTACAATCTAGATTTTCGTCATCCCATGAAAGACTTGCGTTGTGTATGTATGGCGATGAAGAGTAACTTACACTTTTAGAAAAAGACTGGGCTCGAGAGGAGAAGAAACAGGACATGGAGAGAACACAGAACTCAGATGGGACTTTTCTAAGTTCCAGCTTCAATCTCTAGCAAGTTTTATTAGCACCAAGTGTTCCCACCAACAATGCTTTTTATTTTATATGCAGGGATTGGTATCTTTTAATTTTAAAGTGTATGTAAATCAAAACAAAGATATTAGCTCATTTGTTGGAAATAGAGAGAAGCCGAGGTAGCTGTGAGATAGCAAGCTGTTTGTATGAATGTTTCAAAACGGTAAATCACATTTCCTGTTTTAGCGATCGCTGTAGAGGACAGGATGAACAAACAAAAGAAACAAATTTGTTGTTGCAGTGCGCTTGACCACTATTTAGAAAATACCTAACCTATAAACCATTGATTTATAGTTCAGGCTTGTTTGTCACAGTGAAATGGAATGCGACTCAATGTATTCGACAATCATTACAGAACTGAAAAGTGACAGAGAAGTAAACTAGCCTGCTGACTGGTGGACAATCACCAAAAGCGCAACAAGAAAGAGTGATAAACCTTACGTTGTTCACGAAATTGAGAAGATTATCGATTTAAAGTATCACCTGAACAGCTACATGACTATTACGAAAGAAGGCATGAGCAGGAAACCAGATGGACGATAGAGGATGTACTGCTTAAACTTCTTAAAACAGCGTCCATTTGTTATGGTATACGATTTAAAGCAGACTTTGACGGGGAATTTAGAGCTCTGGACTGCAACAAGAAAAATAAACAAGATTTCATTGTAAGACACTACATATCTGTACACTACTAACTATAACAAATGAAACCGGTACCAGTACAATGATCTGCTGTGCCTATTTAAGTCAGTGATTCCCACATTAGTATCGGAATATCGACATATCGGCAATTTCACGAAACCCTACCGCATCAAGAATATACAGAACGATGTCAATCATCAGCTGAAGATGTAGTGATTAACTTCTGACAGTAACAATTTTTTGAAATTTTGTGGTATGTTTGAAGGTGAGGAAGTGAATGAATAACAGGGTATTTCAGAAAATGCGGTGTTGTAGCACGTGATTTTTTAAAAATCTTGCGAATTTCACTATCACTATGTATTTTTTGGCAAATAAATATTTTTGTGATAGTTTGCAATTCGTTTGTTTTGGAAACTATAAGTTGATAACTCGCCATTTCGACCAATGCAACAAGTAGGGATCTTATTTTTTTTATTACAAAGGAATCAGTTTGAAAGGAAAATCATAACAAATCTAAAAGCACTTACTTTTTCAGACTAAATAAGCATATTAGATGAAAATTATTGCAAACACTTTCTGTTCAGTGAAGCTTTAATATTCTGGGAAATTATCAGATATGTTTCCTTCAATAACAGCTGTTTTACATTATGTAGTTGATATACTAAGATGATCATCCCACTGTAAACAATTAACATTCTCATTCAGGTACAGCTGCACTCACATCTGAAGGTGTGATTACCAGAGAATGACTGCTGAAAAGTATGTAGAGTATTTATGAATAGGGTGGCAAAAATTATCTGGTTGTTGGCTCATGTCTCAAACAAGAACTTTTTAAATGAGACACACAGATTGGATACTGTTCTACTAAACATATCAGACCCTTCCGTCAGTCAACAAATTTATCAAAATAAAAAGAGCACCTGAAAGAAGTAATTTCTGAACTCTTATTCTCACATTAATTTATTCAACATATGAGTTCTGTGCATCTAACTAGTGAAATGTCACTTACATACACTTGTTTTAAACAGGTTTCATACAATGTGAATAATATATGGAAGTCAGAGCAAACCTGCAAACATCTGGCTGTCAGTCATCCTCAGCAATTAAACTCTTTATTGAAGAGAAACATCACATCTCCTTGGAAGAGCAACAAAAATAAAAATCTAATTTCCTTTCCATTTGAAGTAGTGTCGCCAGTGATGAAACTAGTATTAGCCAGAAATATAGCATCTGCCCCATAATTGTGTGTCCAGATACAGATTCATTTCTACATGAATATCTCAAAATGTTACTTAGGCAGAGTCCTATTTAAGTTTAATATCCACACAGTTCATTTGAATATGCTGATTCCATTTGGATACATAGTTTTCATTATAACACAATTAATTAAAAGATATGGCTTATAATCTACCCATTAAAAATGTTGAGCTTATTAGCAGTGACTGAAGTATTCATCCTAAGAACATATTTTGAATTACCTTGAGCTAATTAACTTACAAGATAAATGACTTACAAGTTCTCTACCATCATAATATCCAAAGCCTATTTTGTCCCTTGTACTTGTTAAATTTTCAATATCAATGCCATAATTTTTTTGGTATATTTTTTTTTCAAATCAGATGACACTCCTCATTAAATGATTACCCCACTAAGTAACATTTTGTAGAATTGATTATAAGGTAAAATAATTTTCAAGGTATGTGCTGAACTCTTAAGTACAGTGTTTCCAACATAGGAGAATAAGATGGTTCTATAAACTTCTATTGTTTACTAATGGTAACTTTCAACATATTCCATAAACCAGACACCTGTTAAGGCTCATAATCCAAAATAGGAAAATTCAATCTACCCACTTTTCAAAACATTATGTAGTTTGCAAGATCAACAAATATCTATATGCCAGCCTGTAAATATCCACCCCATTCCAAAATTGTCAGTTCTGGGCACACTATCAGCCATGTAACATCTTTGTCACATTTACTCAGTAAGCTGTTGTCAGGAAAGCTAGCGCATAAAACCATGGATCAAGTTTGAGTAACAATTCATACCCAGTTAATAAATATGCAACAACTAAATGTCAATGTTCCACTAATGTTTCTCACTGGATGCTGTGATCAATTACAGTGAATCTGTAAGAGATCTAAGTGAGTGCATTAATTTTACTAAACCACATGGCCACAACATTTTTCTCCTCTTCTGGATTACTCTGCTATTATTTTAGATTGTGAATATTATATCCTTTGAGAAATGTGATTAGTTGTTATAAGTCATTGTTGCTATGAATATTTCTAGTAAATAGGTGTGAGTCTCCTTGTCTGTCGTAAACAGTACGTAGCAAACATTACTTTGGAGATCACTACATTTATAGTACTAACATAAGCGGAAAAAAAACACTTAAATTCAACAGCTGTTTAGTATAAATTATTTAGTCAATCTTTTTATAGACAGTTTTCAGTATAATTCAGGAGTCAAGATACGAGACTTCAAGAACAGGGAATCTGAGTGAGATATAAGAAATGGGAACGTTGCATTTGGTGTAATTCCAGGTGAGGACATCTTCTTGGTTTGGTACGATGAAACTAAATCATAGATGAGTGAAAACAATGACAAGCAAAGTTTGTGAACCGACGGAATTGAGGTTGGAGAGAACTGAGAATGTATGAACTGAGGGTCATAGAGCCTCGAAAATCTATGAACTGGTGGTTAACAGGGAACACTTAAAAAATTTCGAGGGACGCTAAGTGTGTGCAGATAATGAGCAGGACAAATACAAATACTGCTGATCAGAAAAACAAAAATTTAATATGACAATGCACAGCAGGCACCATCATTCATGAAGAGAAGCTAATCAGTGAAGATCGTAGCAGTAAACAAACAAGCTCAGCTTAGAAATATGAGTGAGTCTGTGAATCAATGCAGGGATCATCAGCTGCTGCACTAAACTGATGGCAACTATGAGAGACAGGAGGACGTGATGTTGAGACAGATCAAGGTAAAGGCGTTTGTATAAAGTGTTGCGACAATATTGACAAAATGAGTAGCATAAAAATAAAAGAGTAGAGTACAAGAAAATTCCATGGATGAGAATATTAATTTGTTAATGTTATCAGTGATAAAACTAGACAAAAGTTATAAAAGTCAGTTTAACAGTTTAAATTCAAAATTAGGCCAAATAAACAGCAAATTTAGTAATGTAAAATCAAGTGTGTAGAATGTAGCTTAGAACTAGATTCTATACAAGTTTGCATGTAAGATAAAATATAAGAGATAGGAGAAAGTGTGGGCTCTTCATTAGATGTGAGACAGTGCTGGAGAAACTGTGTAATGAGGAGATGTAGTAAATACTGCTCTTGTACGGGATCTAGAGGTTGAGCAGGAAGTTGTTAATATAAATGTTGATGCATTTGATGGTAAGTAACTCTGAGTGGTGGATAAGAGGCAGTAGTAACTATGATTGATGGGTAACTGTGACTGCTGGGTTACTGCCAGGAGTAACTATGTCTCTGGGTGGCTAGCCTGTCAGAATAACTATGACTGAATGACTGACAGGTAACCAGCAGTAGTAGCTATGATTAGCTGGTAACTGGTAGTAGACTAGACTGTTGTTAATCCGTCCATTCCTTGTGCATATAGGTGCTGGACTAGCGAAAGTGCCGGAATATGAAGAGTGTCTTAGATTTTGTGTAAACACGTAAGGATTATATTTCACTGAGTCCAAAGATACATTCATCTTCATGACAAACTTAGTCTTTGAGTGAGTGCATATACAGTAGTATCACTCCCTATGGAAGACTTCCAAAATTCTTAGTTGTAGGAATGACTACAGGCGATGGCAGTTTGCTTCACCACACAACAGCTTTACGAGCATTACAATTGGTACTACATGCTTATGACTATTGCATAATGTACTTCAGGAAGATGTCTGAAGCTTCAGCACCAGCAGTGTGAGATATCTTCATGTTCTCTCCTCCTAGGTACTCTTCTTCATCACTTTTATCGTAACTTTCGTGTATGCTTTTGATTTTCTCTTCGTCTGTTAAAGTTTGGACATAAACTGATGCTCGTCCATCATTCCACTCAGCAGCAATGGCTTTCTGTGAAGAAACCATAGTTCAGCTTATCTCTAATTTCGAGTTTCTACTTGAAGTCTAGCATAAGATGTTTCCTTTTAGAAGCCATGATACCTAACCGTAAAGAAAGCCACAATTTAAAAGATGTATAACATTGTTTAACATTATACTTAACTAACTACAATGATCCACGCGAGAATTCGTTACTGCGTGCGCCATTTCTGCTTGAGTGACTAAATGCTGAATGTGGGCTGGATTACTGAGAGGCTGGGGTACTGAGGGTCCAGTTAGCGAGAGTTTAGTGTAGTAACTATGATTGGTGGGTAACCAGCAGTAGTACCTATGACAGGTGGGTACAGGCGGCAGTAACCATGACTGTTGAGTAGCCAGCAGTAGTAACTGAGACTTGCAGGTAATCAGTGGCAGTATCAATGTCTGGCAGGTAATCAGCAGTAGTAACTGGGTAACTGGCAGTAGTAATTGTAACTGACGATATACTGGCAGAAGTGACTACAATTGCCATGTAACCAACTTGAGTATATATTTCTGCGAGTAGTAACTATGACTGGCAGGTAACCAGCACTATTAACAATGACTGACAGGTAACTGGCAGTAGTAACTGTGACTGAAGGGTAACCAGCATTAGTAACTATGATTGGCAGGTAGCCAGTGGGAGTAACTGCGACTGGCAGATTACTGGCAGGAATAACTACGACTGTTGGTTAACTAGAGGGAGTAACTATGACTGGTGAGTGACAGATAGTAGTAACTATGACTGGCAGTAACCAGCATGAGTAACCGTGACTGACAGGTAACTGTTGGCAGTAACTATGATGGGTAACCACGAGTATTCTTGATAAAGTGGTGACAGTGTAGATGTTGATGCCTGTGTTGACACTGGAAGAAACTGTTTACTAATGTTAAATGAAATGGGTTAACAAAGCTGATGAGCTTGTTAATGAGGGATGTAATAAGTGTGTGCTTAATAACAAAATAAGTGAGAAGAAGTTAGTAAAGATTAACGTAGATGATGTGATGACATTTGGTACTGTTGGAAGGAAGAGGGTTGGTAAAGCAAAGAAGCCTGTTGTTAAGCTACTGGTAATAGCTGTGCACAAGTTATTAGAGATTCATAATAAGGTAAACAGTGTGAAGAATGTAGAAAGAAATTTTGAAATTAACAGTAGACAATTTGCAGGAACTAACTTTCAATGTAAATATGCAAAAGATAATTTGCAAGGTAAATATAGCGTACAATATTAAGAACTTTTCTTATGTTTTGCCTCCTCAGAAAAATGTTTTGGAGAGTAAATGTGTAATTCCACTTAAAAATGTAAATTTACGTGTAAGGGCTGGGAGTCAGAGTAATTGTGCACCTGCCAGTAGGTATGGGGTTCACCACTTGTTAGTGAATACATTATGTAGCAATTAATGCCTCCCCAATCTGTGTATTTCCATTTTTAATTTTCTAGTCTTACTCTATTCTTCGACTACCGTATCTATAGTTTGTAAGAGGAAAATTTAATCTTCTTCTGCTATTTTCAATTCATTTTAAGTGTATTACAAAAGTGCTATGCCTATGACTGTAGTTTTGCTTAAACAAATAAACTAATTCTATTTAAGTGTATTATAAAAGAATCCAGTGTCAACGATTTTATTCTTGTGTAAACTAGTGAGACAATGCAAGTATATATAAAGTCTGCTAAACTTTAGAAGTATTGCATTATGTCAGGTCCCCATAATGATGAAATATTTATGCCAGCAATAATAAATCCATTTCAGCTAAAAAGGTGAATTAAAATGAGAAATTAAAAACGTAATGAAACAGTCTAGGGTGCATAAAATACTTTTAACAGCATGAACTTCTCTAGGATAGCGTGACGACTAATCCTGCATGGTGATCAGCTGCTGTCTCAGAAATAGCGACAGCTCTGCCCAGTGCCTTTAGGATTACATAAACGATAGCCATTGCCAACGAAATGCGAATATGGAATAATTTCAGTGTAAATACAACTGTAGAATGATATATTTAGATTATGATCACATCATGTAAATTTAAAGATCGGCTTCACCAAAATGTACTACAAGAACATGTTAAAGAAGCACAATAAAGAAAAAACCATTAACATTAGAATTAGAGACAAGCCACCTTCTATGCGGACTTGTGCATAACGTATGGAGAGCAAAGATGGCTTGAAAGGACGCCACCAGTAACCACAGAAACCGTATGAAGATCGATGTATTCTGATTTCAACTCAATGATACCGAAGCATGGGCTACAATATGTGACTTCGAACATAATAAACATATGAGGCACATTAGATACAATAGATCATTGACAATGAAATTGGGTACAAGGTGCCCTCTTTCGGTACTTGTGCATAACATATGTAAGGCAATGGTGGCTCAGACAAAATGCCATCAGCAAAAACGATTAAAGCATAAAGATCGATATGTTCCGATTAAACGTCAAACTTACATATGTATTGATTTGTTTTTACAACTTTTGATTCCAAACAGTGTATACATCATTATATTATTACATGCAGCACAAATAATGGGTACACTACATGCAACAATAAGAATACCACTGACACTGCATGTAGATATTAGGTACCCTCTATTGGGACTTGTGAGTAATGTGTGTCAAACAGAGGTGGCTTAGAAGGGGTGCCATCAGAAAACGTGATAACTGGATAAGGATTGATATGTGCCGACTATGGGCGTTTTATTACACCCTGACCTGGAGCAATATGTATGTCATGATATAATGATGTACAGTAAGAATATAGGTTCATTGGCTGTAATGTGAGCACTAGTCCTTATACCAGTTACAATACATCTGAATATATTGTTTTTAAAATAAAATTATTTCGTGCAGCCTAGACTGTTTTCAGTATTTTATGACCACTCACATTTCCAAAAGCTATGTTTCAAAAAGTTTAAAACGAAAGTTAATCCAGAATATGAGAAAGGTGAAATTATACAGAAAGATAATGGCAAAATTAGTGAACACTGTAAATAAATTGGCGGAAAAAATCTCAGCACCAAGAAGGAGTTTCTACATTTGAAAGATGATGTCTATTCAGGTTTCGTGACAGCCACATAAGGGTGAGGTCAGTAGCGTCACTATGAGGATCCAAGTCAGATTTGCTTTAAATACACGCTGTAAAGGTCGTGAGTGTTTGTTAGTGTTGAGATTACACGTGTTGAACTGACGTTAGTCAAGAATGCCTGTAAGGCTACAGAGTCGCCATTATCAACACCTCACTGATTTTTTAAACGAAGTTGTGCAATAGGCTCATGTGAAGCTAGATGTCCTTTATGCGATATTACATAAGGACTTGGCACGAATGTAGACTGGGCTCTGGATGGCTATTTGGCGCTACCAAGAGAGAAGACCACTGTGTTCAGCATATGGCTCTGGCACATCAGACTGCAACTGCAGAAACAATTTGAGCAGCAGTTGGTACCACACTGACACAAGGGACAGTTGCAAATCGGTTGCTTCAAGCCTTCAAGGGCAGCACTAAGGCAGATGCCCTATAGTGTGTAATCCAATGACCCTAAACCACTAACATTTGCGATTTCATTTGTGTGAAGTGAGAGCTCATTGGAGGCTAGTGTGGAGGTCTGTTCTATTTTATAATGGACGCTAGTTCTGTGTGTGCCAGTGATGTCTGCGCATTGGTTAGAATAAGGCCAACTGAGGACCTGGGGTGCGATTGTGCATTACAGAAGGAGCACTTTCGTGGTTGTCCCATGCAGCCTGACTGAAAAATTGTATGTCAGTCTGACGATCTAACCTGTTCTACTGCCATTCATGAACTGCATTCCAGAGGGTGTTTTCCAGTAGGATAACGCTCTCCCACATGCCACTGTTGTAGTCCAACAGTCTCTACAGAATGTCGATAAGTTGCCTTGGCCTGCTTGATCATCAGATATGTCTCCAATTGAGCACATATGGGACATCATAGGATGACAACTCTAGTGGCTATCCACAAACAGCATTTTCTGTCCCTGTATTGACCCACGAAGTGCAGCAGTCATAGAACTCCAGCCTAGAAAATGACATCCGCCGCCTCTGCAACACTGCATGCACGTTTGATGCTTGCTTTCAACATTTTGGCACATACACCAGTTATTAATGTAGCAGCATTTCACTTTTGCAATGGATTATTTCACACATACATTTACCTGTGATCTTTCAATATTAATCACTTAAATATGTTACCTAAACAAATGTATTCCAGAAATTTCATTACTCCACATTAATTTTCTTCGTCAGTTTATGTAAAATCGATAGCAAATGTGTGTAACAGCATTAAAAAAAACATATCTAATAATGAATTTACAATGATCTGTATAAACATTTGTGAGCAATTTAGAATCATTTGACCATTTTAAAATGAAAGTAAGTTCAACTCCACATGTGAAAGTTTGTCTTTAGTAAAGGTGTGCCATACCATAGCCCTTTAGACCAAGGTCAAGATTGTTGAAGTAGAAGGAAGTAAACCATCTAAAATTTATTGAGAACAAAATGTGTCACTACACACTTACAGGCCCAAGAAATGAGAAATATACAGATTAAAGCGAATTAATACCTGTATTACCTGTTGTTTTGCCTGATACAAGAAAGAAGAAAAAGTTTTGTTAATAATATTTGTTAAGAATATTTATTAACTACAAATTAAATACAACATACATCTCTCTTGACACAGTTAAGACACCTGTGGCATAGAACTAACTGACTGTGTTACATACATATAAATTCATTGTTGAGAGCCCTCTTGACAGTGTTGATACTATTGATACAAATGAACCACATTCCAACACACCTGCTTACGTTAATGCCACAATCAATTTCATACAGCACTTCCCAAAATTTTACAAATTTATCCTTACTCGAAGAGTTGGTAAAATGCTAGTGAGTCTACTTTATAAATGCCTATAATTCCATTCTTATAACATTCATTCACAAAATGATAGTCTACTTTAATATACTTTGTTTTTTGTAAAATAGATTTTGTAATATTGACGTCCCCTGAACTGACTTCCTACACTTTAACGGATTCATTAGACTTTGCATCAAAAATAATCAAAATAATTAGAATTACTTTAATCTCCATGACAGCTTCTTATAACGCTACCTACTCAACAAAAGTAGAAGATTTATAACACTTCCTTGTTTCTTATATTTCCAAAATGTTACATTTCCAAATAATCTAATTATGTAGCCAGATACAGGCTTAACGATATACGCAATTAGCTGCCCAGTCCACATCCACGAAAAAGAATCAAAGAGATCAATATTTTCATTCCTTCCATATGTTAACTTCAAACCTTTTGTTTGATATAAATATTTCAATTCCCACAAAGTGTACTTAAAGTGAGTACCATTGTAACAAATGTGAAATCTACACAAACAGTTTGCACTGTAACTTATATCTGGTCATCTCCCTAAGACAGTATACAGGCGAGCACCGATCAAGTTCCTATTGTTAATATCCTGACTTGCATTTTGTGCTGGTTCTAATTTCCAATTAACTTACGTTCGTGTGCTGCACAACTTCAAATGTTCGGTCTAACACTTCGTAGCTACAGGTTCAATACAGTTTTCGTTTCAAGTTTCCAAGTTTAATTTTATTTAGGTACGATAGTCAATATTCTTATCCATTGATTGCTTCCAACATTTGACTCGTTACTATTCAGTGCGCCCTCACAGTTTACGGGAATAACAGCACTACTGAAGTTTACATAAACCAAGTTACACATGATATAATCACTGACTTTCTCAACTCACTCACGTGCCCTTTATGATTGCTTGAGCGCCCTAAGATAAACTTTCTTTCATTTGATTAGTTACAGATTCATTAATTATGTTTTTGCTTTCAGAATCGCTAAAATGCTCACTCCCTAAATTATATTCCTTTAGACCAATGTAAGTGATGCCTTCTCCCACAATACCAAAGTGTCTGGCAAAGATAACTGTATTGTTAACAAATTCTCTCTATCCAGTTTCACTGTAGCTCTCTATCCAATTCCTCTGCACCATAGCCTATTAAAATTCCCAAGTCTGCCTGTCTGCCTTACGATCCTACTTTGAGTTTTGCAAATGTTCTGGTATACGTACAAAACTCTGTTTGCCTACAACTAAATGTTTAACATTAGCTTTTTTCCAAATAATATTTGATACGAAGTTTTTCTGCCAACAATTTTAGCTAAAGTTCTGTTTTTAAGATATTGTACTGTGTTGTGCACTTTGATCTATGTAGAGTGGCGTATACTGACAATAGCCCTGCCTTCAAGATTAGACACACCTCGTCCCAGTACTAACATAAATCGTTAAATTTTAGTCCAAGAAGTTCAATTGCGTGAATGCAATAGGAACTGTGCACAAGCTACGCACCCGACTAAAACAGAAATACGCAAGTTACACGCCCGTATTACATTGTAGACAACACACTGTCAATATTACACTCGTCGATACTATTGCAATCCGTTGAAGTAGTGAACGGTCAACACACTTCAGTATTGGTACTTCTCACTGTAGTAATTAGGATTTGATAAAACCTTGTGCACACTGCACGTTATCTGGAACATAAATACGCTCGTTCGATGAGCTGTAACTTGGGCTGCTAATGAGAACAATAATTCAACAACTTTCAGTAAAATTGCGTACTTTATAAACCGTAACTTACGCCGTCTATGGTGTTATTATTCATAATCTAAATTATTAATACCTCTTAATAACATCAAACAACTTTATAATCCGAAATAACTATAGATTTGCTGGTTATTTTCATTACGGATTAACGATCGGTATTGTTTGCTACGCGAAAATCTTTCACTCGCTATTATTAAACAAAATTACTTCAAAACACGTATTAAATGTTTTCTGTGACCAACGTTTCTTTTACTTACGGCAAATCTCAATTTCATGTAACCTCGTTCAGTTAAGTTTAATAAACCGTTTCTCATTACAATAAGTCCGAACGTGGCAAACAAATTTACAGTCTCGTTATAAGCCAGCAATACAGCGATAGTTATCTTTATGGTACAGCTCTGGTGTGAAAAATTAAAGGAACAAACCGCTATTTCCCCTTCCTTTGTGTAATTCACGATATAGTCATACAAACTGTCAGCAGATGTACGCACGACCGTGTTCTGCACGGAGGGTGCCATTCCGGTCAACGAAAAACCATGTCAGCGATGACGTCAGGGCCCCCATCAAACAGGGTAGTATCTGTCGGGTAGTCCCACATCCACAATCGCTTTTTACACGATCATAGACGGTGCAGTATGGCACAGAGAAGATGCCTACCAGACTCTCAGGAGTGGAGAGCCGTACGAAGAATGGAAGCAGGACAGTCGCAAATTGATATGGTCCCATGGCGTAATGTGAATCGTTATGTTGTTTCTCGGATGTGGCGATAGTTTGTAGAGACCAAAGCTGTATCCCAAAGACCAGGGCAGGTCTGACCATGTGTAACATCAGAAAGGGGAGACCGTTATCTACATCTACATCATACTCTGCAAGCCACCTAATGGCGTGTAGCGGAGGGTACCTTCGGCACCACTGTCTCATCCCTCCAATACTGTTCCACTCGCGAATAGTGCGTGGAAGGAATTATTACCGGTAAGCCTCTGTATTAGCTCTAATTTCTCGAATTTTCTCCTCATGGTAAATACGTGAGATGTATTTGCGGGGAAGTATTATGTTGTCTGTCCCCACCTGAAAACTGCTGTCCCGAAATTTCAGTAGTAAATCTCTCCGTGATGCACAACGTCTCTCTTGTAACGTCTGTCAGTGGAGTTTGTTTAGCATCTCCGTTACGCTCTCTCACCAGCTAAACGATCCCGTGACGAAACACGCCGCTCTTCATTGGTATCCTGTATCTCCTCTATCATTCCTACCTGATAGAGGTCCCAGATAGATGAACGATACTCAAGAATCGGGAGAACAAGCGCATAATAAGCCACTTTTTTAGTGGATGAGTTACATTTCCTTAAGATTCTTCCCATGAATCTGAGTCCTCTGTCTCCTTTTCCCACTATCTGTTTTTATGTGGTTATTCCACTTAAGGTTCAGACCACCTAAATATTTTACGGCAGACACTGTCTCCAGCTGTTTGTCAACAGTAGTGTAGCCATACAGTAGTGGATTTCTTTTCCCGTGTATGCGCAATATGTTACATTTATTTACGTTCAGGGTCAACTGCCAGAGCCTGCACCATTCATCAATTCCCTGCAGGTCGTTCTGCAAATTTTTACTATCTTCTGGCGTTGTTACTTCGGTATAAACAACTGTATCATCTGCGAATAGCCTTAAAGAGTATCCGACGCTTTCTACTAGATCATTTTATAGACTGTGAACAGCAACAATCCTATCACACTTCCCTGTGGTACTCCGGATATTACCTTTACATCTGTCGATTTAGTTCCGTTAAGAGCGACGTGTTGAGATCTGTCTACAAGAAAGTCTTTTAACACAATCGCAGGTCGGCTGCGATACTCCGAAAGCTCGTATTCTTTCACTAAACGGCAATGCGGGACGGTGTCAAACGCCTTACTGAAATCAAGGAACACGGCATCAATCTGAGCGCCGTTCTCCACTGCGCTGTGGATCTCATGGAGGAACAGAGCGAACTGAGTTTCCCAGGTTAACTGTTTGCGGAATTCATGTTGGTTTTTATAAAAAAGCTGTTTATTTTCCAAGAACGTCATAATGCTTGAGCATAAAACATGTTTCATAATTCTACAACAGACTGACCTCAGCGATATAGGTCCATAATTTTGTGTATCTATCTTACAGCCTTTCTTAAAAACGGTCGTTATGTACCTTTCGTTGCTCAAGTGATTTACGATAAATTACTGCTAGAAGGGGAGCAGGTTCTTTCGAATAATCTTTATAGAATCTTATAGGTATCTCATCTGGTCCTGAAGCCTTTCCACTGCTAAGTGACTGCAGCTGCTTTTCAATTCCGCGATCGGTTATCTCAATATCTGCCATTTCCACGTTCGCACGACGATTGAAAGGAGGGACAGTGTAACGATCTTCGGCGGTGAGACAACTTCCGAAGACCGAATTCAGTATTTCGGCCTTCTCTCTGTTATCTTCCGTTTCGGCGCCAGTGTGGTCACTGAAAGAATGAATAAATGATTTTGACCCACTTACTGATTTTACATACGACCAAAATCTCTCATCATTTTTACTCAGGTCGGTTGACAACGTCTTACCTTCGAAATCATTGAACGCTTCTCTCATTGCTCTCCTTACGCTCACTTTCGCTTCGTTCAGCTTTAGTTTGTCAGTTAGGTTTTTACATCTCATGAGTCTGAGATGAAGTGCTCTTTGTTTACGTAGAACTTTTCTAACACGGCTATTTAACCACGCTGGATCTTTTCCATCCCTTAAAACCTTACTCGGAACATACTTGTCTAGGGCATATTGAACGATGCATTTGAATTTTCTCCATTTGTTCTCCACATCTTCGTCCTCATCAACGAATATTTGACGCTGACTGCTGAGATTGTCTGAAATTTGTATCCTGTCACCCTTGCTGAGCAAATATATCTTCCTACCTTTCTTAACATTCCTTGTAGGATCTGTCGTCTTTCTCTATCTGCTCAAGGTAATTTTCGGACAAGACACCCAGAACAATGTCTTCCCAGTCTCTGCCATCAGTTTTGATGGCGTAACACTCCCAATCTACACCAGACAAGTTGAAGTCACCCTCTGTTACAACAGTATGATCAGGAAAATTACTAATGATATTCTGCAAGCTCTGTCTGTTGGAAACAACGAAGAACATTTTTGTCAACTGTTACACATGTTGCAGTTACGTTTTGTATTTCTTTTAACATTGTTTCTACCTTACTATCACCTGTTGATAGTGTTTTGGGCAAAATAAATGCAACCTTACAAAATTTCCGTTTGTTGCTTCAATGTTGGACACCACTGTATTAATTTTCTGATGATGTATTGTCTCCTTTCCTTATTTCATTATCTTTAAATCCTTGAAATAACTGATAAGTAAATAAAGAAGTTAATATGTTTGCCTTTTCTTAAATGAAATCTAATTAAATCCATTTTCTCTAATTATTGATTTTGAATTGTAATGAAGTCTCAATAAGACATTGATTCTTTGAGTTTAGCTCTTTGAAACCTGGAATAACTGACTTATTTTTGCAAGACGGACTTTTAACTGATTTGCATCAATGTATCCTTTTGTTATTTACGCCACTTGTCTATCTTTCAGTGGGGATTCAATCCTTACCACTGTAAAATTAGACTCCAAACCAGAATTAAACTGACCTTCCTTTATTGGAATGAAATCTGTATCTCACATACACTTTTCACGTGAACGAGTGACATTCAAAAAATCTAGCCCCACACAAATCGGGATATGACAGACAAAACGAAAACAGAAGCATAAGTTCCTATGTGCCACGACTACATTTATACTATCTTTAATACAGCAACCAAGGCTCATCCACTTCAAATGTCAGCAATCGAGTTCCCTCTATCAGTTCCTAAATTAAATTTGCCATTCGTGACCCTACCAAGCAATGGAATTGAATACAATCCAATAATATTACTTGGTTCTAGGGTACAAAGTCTGTCTTTAAAGTTTATGATCACAAAATTTAGGTCAAAAATAACGATATCCTCTTTTACAGAAGTCGTGCATATCCTGGTTCCAGGCTTTATAAAACACCAATTGAGACTTAAACTCAATGGTACACAAAATTACTTATCATAGCATTAACCCTGTAGTGCATACTCAAAGCATACACCACATAAACAGCTCAGCACTCACCAACCTTAAAGTGGGCATCCAAAATCACATAAATCCCGCAACCGCTCAATTAGCTCAAAGCGTGTGTGAATGCAACATCCACCAACTTAAACTACAATGACTTCTAGAGTCTTGTGAACACCAATAATACCACGAATCACACTCTAAGTCCAGTCCATTGACTGACTAACACCTTCAAACATCAACTTCTACAGATATGGAACACAGTCTTACCGAAATTAGAGCATAACTTTACAACAGCATGCTAGCCCATTACTTCCTGCACAATGTGGTCACTAATAAACTTTATCCACACTATTGCAGCGTCAATTAACAAATTCCTCCACATATATGGTCGTAGAAAAAATCTCTTCAGCCCTATATTCCAAAATGAACTCAAATCAAATACTTCAACATACCCTACTTTCTCTCGTGGAACAATATAAATTGAAGCAGATATACTGGTAAACACATGTAACAACTCGGTCATACTAAGTTCTAATCTACAACACCAACCAAATACTAACGCAGTGATTCAATAAAACTTCTTGTCGATATTCTAACAAAATTTGCTACTCGCGATCTCAGCTATATCTGTGATCTACTGTCTTTCCCAGTGATAATTAGACATGATAATTAAGTAGGTCTTGGCTCTACCAGCTCTAGCGTAGGGTTCCCTAGCAAGACTCACATCAGAACTGAGCTTCTAAATCCCAAAAACCATAGGAGAACCAATTTAGACAATCACTTCAGAGTTCCATTGCTGTTAACAGTAAATATAAGTTCCTCGGCGATCTTCGTCTCGTTGAATAGCGGCCAGCTTGATGTGATGATCTCTATGGCTGGAACAGCTGTTGTCTGCCGCTCCCAGCTCGAGGAGACTCTCTTGCTGGTTCTGTCAAGCAAGGTCCAAAGCCCGCTTTTCTTCAACAGTTGCACACATACAGACTTTAATTGCGGAACATACATTCATAACCATTCATCACGTATGTAATACTTGCCAACCGCTAATATGCTGAAGCGAATCGTGATGGCAAGCAAAAACTTTTGTCTGTCTCAGTATGCAGCTGCACAAACTACTTCAGGCCAAAATCTCCTATATACTTTTCCTTCTGCTGGGAGATACCTTGACACATCCGTAACTGATCTATATTATCTTTCAGCTCTAATTTTCTTCTTACAAAACGTCAATCAATCCCTGATATAGTTCAAAGAATATGGCAAGGTTCTCAACACGTTTTTCAGCTTTTCCTTTTCCATCACTTTTGCACCTGCCAGTTTTAATTTGTTCACTGTTTTTTTTTTCCAAAAATACTGGAGAACGTTGCCATGTCATTATAATCTTTTAATCTCAGTTTGTCAAGTTTGTTTCTGTATACAGTTTGCAGTGCTGTCGATTACTTGCAGTATAATTCGACAAAGCTTTTTGTGTACTTAAATGCAGATTCCTTATGGCTCAAAAATTCCAATTGGTTGTTCGAAATCGCTCGATATACACTCTAAGACAAAAAAAAAAAAAGACGCACCTTGAAGGTATTTTCCGAATGGGATGTAAGATGGTAGATGTGATGTACATGTGCACACAAACAAATTATTACAGTTTATTTAAAAAATTCAGGTTCACATATTTAGCAAGTCAATAATGCTTTGGTCAACCTTTGGCCCTCGTGCTAGTTGTTATTCAGCTTTACAGTGATTGACAGATTTATTGGATGACCTCCTGAGGGATATCATGCCAAATTGTGTCCAACTGTCACGTTAGAAGTTATATCCAAAGATTTATGAGCTTTATGGATATGACAGTGAAGTTCTTCATAGAAGAGTGGAATTTCAAGAAAAAGTATTTTAGTTATTTTGTAGCTAATCTGGACCTCATGTCTGTATTATCTGAACTGAATTTAGCTATCCATAGATGCTGATGCAGGAACAAGATAAGTTAAAATGACCTTTTATCTTTTTTCTAGTACTGATGCTGTAATAATATTTACATCATTGCTATAAATGTGGATTAAACATAATATGCAATACTAATAATTTATCTTCGTGATTTATTAGTAATAACTCCTGAACATGCTGAACAGTAGAAGTCGCTTTAGACTAAGGTTATCTTTGGATTACTTGAAACTAAAATTTTTTGAGATAATTAGTGTTGAAAGTTCCATACCATCCTAACTTCCATTGCCTATTGTTCCCTTGTGCTTGTTAGATTCTGAAATTTGGCACTGTAGTTTTTTTGCTATATTTTTTCTTAATCAGGTGACATCTCTCAATAACTAATTAAACCATAAATTAAGATTTTGTGCAATTTGTTATAATGTAAAGAAATTTTCAAGATGGACGTCATACTCTTAAGAAGCATATTCGCGACATGGGATCATATGACGATTCTATATACTTTTATAATTTACTAACCTTGAACATACTCCATAAACCAAATAGCTGTTAACACTTATAGTTCTATAGAGGTCAGGAGAACGTTACCCTTACAGATGCAGGATGACAAAGTATGGAGTGCAGTGGTGAGGGCCTGCTGGGTGCCCAGGCGCACTAATCAGAGAGCAGAAGCGATTTACATATTTATTGTTTTTGGTTTTACAATGGAATCATCTTTTTCATGGCTGTGGGGACGGTGTCCACACACAGATGCAAATTAGTGAGACAACAGTAGCTAGCGCTCCTCCCTGGAAGAGCGACAGTTTGACAGTACACTAAACACTATCAGCTTCGCCCACAGTGTGTAGGAGTTGAAATGATCTCAGGTTGAACTGAACAGTCCAATACTTATCTTCGTATCTGCCATCGAAACAAAAACTGATGCAACGCGGTTTATCTTATAGCTTATACATTAAATATGGTTCCTCTGTCCATTTCATTCCAATTTTGGGTGATTTGTGACACGCTATTACTTAAAACGATTTATACAAAATGGAGAATTTTCCTTCAGAATATTTATTAATATATTTTAGCATCTTGTCACCACGAAATCTGTTACAACACTGAGACACCAACTAATGCTGATTCCAAACTGATCCCCTGTGGATACAGTCACTGGTGCTCATGTAATGAAATAATCAAGGTCAAACAAATGCGTTGTTACTTACAGTTTTCCAATCTGAATAAGTGATTATTAAATCCAGATACGTTTTTGTCTGAATTTTCGTGTATGATAATAATTTAACGGAAATACACTAGCTAACTCACATAAATATGTGATCTTATTTGTCGAAAGAATGCTTAATATAATAATGTTAATTATTTAAATATGATGTCAAAGTATTTGTTTCCAGCATGTTTTCGCTGCTATTTATTAATACATTTTTAATATTAGTACAAAAACAATAACTATAACAGTAGATGTGTTTGTTTATTTCACACGGCAACTACAAATATCTTTACAGCGCAATATTCATCCTAATCCTTTGAAAATACGTAACAGGTTCATAAACTCCATCCCAAACTGCGTATATTATTTAAGTGGCATTGTTACAAAGCGTAGAAAACTGAATGTACTTCACATATGCGACAAGTTAAATGAGTACCACAGTTACTGATACAGCTGGAATCGATCTGTTCATAGTGTACTCTTCCAATCTGCTTCTTTACGAAGTCTTCACGTCAGTTGAGGAGAGGAGAGCAGTTGAAAATAGCTAGGTCCAGCTGGCTGGGCTGGCTACAGTCTCGAAGGTAGTCATCTGGTGAACGGTAGTCAGCATGTCACAGGTCCTAGCTGTGACCAGGCTAACTGCAACTCAACAGAGGAAGGGCTTGGAAGCATGAGTATTTGTAAGTATCCCTTGCCGAGGATGACCAAATGTGGCTTGATTTTCTGAGACTTTCAGCGTTCTTCATCGTACTGTGGGTTCCCACTCATTCGTTTTAGGCTCTCAGCTTGTTACTTTCTGCAGTGCCAGTGTGCTGGAAGCTGTCCTTGAGTGTGACTTACATGTTGTTACTCCACTGTGCATGAGTGGCAGACTGGTATTATGCTCGTTTCACAGTGTGGTCATATTGCTGAATTACCGATTCAGAGACCTCACTTGAGTGATGTGTAGCAATGGACTCAGTTGTGTGTCTCACCATTTGTAATATAAGCTCTGCTGCCTGTTTGACTTTCCAGTCGTGATGTTGCGCATCATCCCACCTAGGCTACGTCGGTGCTATCCAGGGAGAGAATCCTGAAACTTTACGTTCACCCAAACTTTCAGAGTAGGAAAACATAACGTACCCATTTTCCTAAACATGATCTAGTTTTCGACATCAACAAATGTCAGCACACCTGTCTTTAAATAGCCCACCCCATACCAAAACTGTCAGTCCCATCTTTGTCTCATTCACTCCGCAAAATTCGTATCTGGCGAGCCAATGCTTAATATCATATACAGATTTCAAGTAAATGTTCACACCTGGTCAGTAAATGGGCAACAACTAAGTCTTAAGGTTCCAGTATGTCTTCACTGCATAATGTGATAAGTGTTGATGACTTTTTAAGGTACCAAAGCGGGTCCACTAATTTTATTTAGCTGCATCGTCATTGTGTTTTCGTTCTCCACTGGATTACTTTGTTATTATATGTTGAAGTGTGAATATGATGTCTCTTGGGAAGTGTAATTAGTTGTTGTGATGTCATCATCGTTGCGAATGTGTTCAGTGAACAGGTGCAAGTATCTTTACCTTTAGAAATTGTACATTTTGAGCATTGTACTGGCCAACACGACATTTATAGCGCTATTAAAAGGGGGAAAAAGCCAGTGAAATTCAAGAGTCAGATAGTGTACATTATTCACATTACCTATTAGAAAACATTTTTCAGGCTGTTCACCAAAGAAGGTATGAGACTTCGTGAACGAAGAATCCGAGGGCATTAAAGTTAAGAGGAACTTTGCAACGTAAACACAGAGTCGGAAGAGCTCTCTGAGTATAAACATTCTTTACTCAGCATTCTAGACAAGAGGCTGAAGCTGCTTAGCCCCACACTGAGCCATCGGCTGGAGTGAAGGATGTCAAGGCTTCAGATGCAATTGGAAGTCCAGGAGCCAGTTGAAGTGCTGCTAATGCTTGAGTGGGAAGCATTTATAGTCGCCCTGGCCAGCTATGCTGTGACTGGAGCCGGGCTTCTGTCACGTTGGTGGCTCAGGAAGTGAAGCTTCGCACCGTGCCCTGAGGAAGCCATGTCCACCGCTACAGCAGGCTACTGTAGTGCAGAATGATGTGCCAGCAAGACTTTAACATCCTGCAGCACACTTTCACAGGCGGCTCACTTGCTTGCCCTTCGACTGGTTGTGAAGTCTGGTTTGCAGTTGATGCAACCAAACTTCCTTGTCCCTAAGGAGGCATCTTTACTCTGATATTCAGGTTGTTGCTAACCCTATGCACTTCTAAAACAACTTGATACTATTGTGTCCACATTTTTCCCTTGCTCTCGCGATGACTAGAAATCTGCTCTGTAGGAATCAGCATGGGTTTCGAAAAAAACGATCGTGTGAAACCCAGCTCGCGCTATTCGTTCACGAGACTCAGAGGGCCATAGACATGGGTTCCCAGGTAGATGCCGTGTTTCTTGACTTCCGCAAGGCGTTCCATACAGCTCCCCACATTCGTTTAATGAACAAAGTAAGAACATATGGACTATCAGACCAACTGTGTGATTGGACTGAAGAGTTCCTAGATAACAGAACGCAGCATGTCATTCTCAATGGAGACAAGTCTTCCGAAGTAAGAGTGATTTCAGGTGTTCCGCAGGGGAGTCTCGTAGGACCGTTGCTATTCACAATATACATAAATAACTTTGTGGATGACATCGAAAGTTCACTGAGGCTGTTTGCGGATGATGCTGTGGTGTATCGAGAAGATGTAACAATGGAAAATTGTACTGAAATGCAGGAGGATCTGCAGCGAATTGACGCATGTTGCAGGGAATGGCAATTGAATCTCAATGTAGACAAGTGTAATGTGCTGCGAATACATAGAAAGAAAGATCCCTTATCATTTAGCTACAATATAGCAGGTCAGCAACTGCAAGCAGTTAATTCCATAAATTATCTGGGAGTACGCATTAGGAGTGATTTAAAATGGGATGATCATATAAAGTTGATCGCCTGTAAAGCAGATGCCAGACTGAGATTCATTGGAAGAATCCTAAAGAAATGCAATCCGAAAACAAAGGAAGTAGGTTACAGTACGCTTGTTCGCCCACTGCTTGAATACTGCTCAGCAGTGTGGGATCCGTACCAGATAGGGTTGATAGAAGAGATAGAGAAGATCCAACGGAGAGCAGCACGCTTCGTTACAGGGTCATTTAGTAATCGCGAAAGCGTTACGGAGATGATAGATAAACTCCAGTGAAAGACTCTGCAGGAGAGACGCTCAGTAGCTCGGTACGGGTTTTTGTTGAAGTTTCGAGAACATACCTTCACCGAGGAGTCAAGCAGTATGTTGCTCCCTCCTACATACATCTCGCGAAGAGAGCATGAGGATAAAACCAGAGAGATTAGAGCCCACACAGAGGCATACCGACAATCCTTCTTTCCACGAACAATACGAGACTGGAATAGAAGGGAGAACCGATAGAGGTACTCAAGGTACCCTCCGCCACACACCGTCAGGTGGATAGCGGAGTATGGTTGTAGATGTAGATGTAGATCCATCTTCTTTCACATCCTTATTTAAACTTTCTACATTGACTATCCTTCTTGCTAGTAAACTCCATCACACGATGTATAGTGAGTGGTAAACCTGTGACGTTACCTAATGGTTTTCTGCTAAGTAGTTGCTATCTAACCAGCAGTCCATATGAGCAAAACCAACTGCGAAATTACCTGGTGTTGCTCGTACATCTGGTAATTTGGTTATGCATGGCTCTGTTTCAAAAGAATATCTCGATGTAGTCACAGGGTCGATCCACGCACATCTGCATTTGTGCTCACCAGGTAATTCACTGCAAATAAAAACCTGTAAGAGTGATCCTGCAGTCGAATAGTCTGTGCATTGGCTAGTATTTCGTATTAATAAAATACACAGAAATAGAAAAGATAGATGAATAACTTTGTAAACAGGGTTCTACTCTAACGTCTCCAACTGATGTAGACGGCAGACAGTTATGATGAATAATGTTTATTGAAGAAAGTAAAGCTCATATAAAAAGAAAGTGGTCCTACGATACGTAAATATTATACAGAGAGAGATAATCTAATGAAATGTAGTAATGTTGCGTTGAGAGCATTACGAGAATGGTAGCAGAACCCCAAGCTAGTCATCCAAGACACATGAAAAGCAAGTCCCTTTCGTGTCCACAATAGACGAAATATTCACCAGCTCAAAATAGTTCACAGTTCAACATGATGATTTACAAATTAAAATATGTAAGATAATAAGTAGAAACTCGTACTCTGTCCATTCTCAACTCTGTAATGCAATCGGAAAAAGTCAGTGTATATTAGCAGCTGTTGACCAACCAGAATCTATCTTCTACATGATCGAATCACACACCTTGCCACAGCCAAGTCTGCCTTCTTCCACCACAAACATAAAAGTGAAAAGTGTCTTCTTCAGGAGCTTCGTTGAGTGCATCACTCAAAAAGTGTCTGTCTCCATCTGACGTCAGCAGCGTTCTGCCACTGCTTGCTTTTCCATTTCCTGAAGTCTGTCCCCACAAAAAATACATTGTTTTAAGTTCTACAGACATGATGGGACTCAACTTGACCACGTTCAGCATTAAACTAATGTATGTATTACAACAAAGCATTTGATCACAGTCAGAAGATTTACAATAAAAGTAAATAATAGTTTTACTTCTTTTGCAACTACCATCCCTGACATGACAACAGATTTTCATTAAATATTGTTTAAACAGTTATTGAGGCTTTCTTGAGAAAAGCCTCTTCTGGCATTCTTTACAATAGATGTATCAGCTAACACATGCTACTGGCCACTTCTGAAATTACCATGCTTTTGCATGACTTTCTCTTAGCAATTATAATCAATAGTTAAATAAATATATGACAAAAACAGTAATATATTCATGAAATAAATACACAGGTACGACAAAACGTAAGGTATCGATGCTGCCTACATTTGCTGTGTTACTGTGGAGAATACCATGTTCTGACAGATCTTTGCATAATGAAAAGGTACAAAAACGTAATAAATCAACCAATAAAATAGATACAGATATGTAGCTTTCAAGGATGACTGCTATAATGCAGTATTATGTTCTGAGATACCGTTTGTCTAAATCGAATGAAGCATTTAAAAGAAGTTAATTCAGAGGTTCAATGTGAAAATGCTTAGTCACTGAAAAGTATTAACTTCTGTAATTTTAAAGGTATTGAAAATATTGTTGTGTCACTAGATGCGCCTCATTTTCCTGCGTTAGCATATGTATTCAGATTTGCTCTATTATTACACTGTGATTTGTTGTCGAAATTTAAAGTGCTGTAAGAAGACATCTTTCAGACTGGTTGAAAGTCCACCATTGCTGATGCATCATCTCTTCTTCTGAGTGTGTGGCACACTGTCCAGTTTCACCATATGGGGATTTACCCATTTCCTGTCAAGCTTTTGTACCCACTTCTTGGGTCACCAGCAACAGTCGCTGCTTCTGGGCCAGCCATGCCACCCTGGACTCACCAGCATTGACCTCATACCAACTCTAGGCAAAGTCATCTCAGTTACTTGGTAAATGATATAAAGAGTAAAAAAATTTTCCATCTCCCCCATCAGGGTGTAATGTCTCATCTTCATTACTCATTGGCCTGCATGGTATTTAGGTAATCTAGCATTCCGTTGCCCCATTTCTCCTGGCATTCCATGATCTTTGCATTCATTTTTTGCATTTGACTCCATACTTTCCACAAATTTTTTGTATAATTCCATATTCAGTCCCCATTTTTCTCTACTCTGAGCTTCATTATCTCAATTAGCGACACTATCTTCTGGCCATACACTAGCGCATAAGGTGATAGACTGGCACTCTTTTGAATATGAGTATTACACACTGCCAAAATGTAAGGTAATGTGTATCCCATGCACTATGATGACTGTTTTCATAATGACTCATCATCTTCCATAGTGTATTATTCCATGCTCCCAGTTGTTTGCAGGTGTAATGTGCTTCTTCTTAAGTTACAAATTCGTAATATATGACAAAGTTGATTCATTAACTCCATCACCTATTGTCTGGTGAACTCAATCCGTTCTCCCAGTTACTTGTGGGAGTAATGCCCTCGATCTTAAATTATAAGTTTGTAATAAACGACAAAGGTTATTCATTAACTCCAGCTTGAATTTAGTGCTTTGGTCTATAATCAATGTTTACGAAGGACTGAACTTCAATAATTCATTATTCACCATGGCTTGAATCACTGTATCAGCTTGCTGATTTCGAATAACTATCGTTTCTATACAGTAATCTAATATGTAACGATTTCCTGCTAGTGTTTACCAAGAAGGACATAAGATGGGAAAACCGACCATTTAAAATGGTTTACTAGTGTCTGGTAATCTCTGTAGCTGAATACACCAATGACTGAGTTCAGCTCACTATATGCACTGTACCCAGTTTTTTACACACTTGTATACATCCTGCTTACGTGTTCACTACTAATATCGTTTGTCCATACGTCGTTTCGTTGTTCTTTTACCCCTATGGCCACATGATCATGCACCTCTTTTCTTCACCATGCAGCATGTAACGTGCACGTGGGGCACACGATACTCACTAAAGCCTGTACTATTGTAAGTCAGTGGGGTTCACCTTACAAGACAGGATTTTTGTATCTATATTGACCGCGTGTACCTAAATGGTGGCAAATCAGACTTACACCCACTCTGTAATAACAATGACACGTCAAATAAGTCCGAAATGCAACTACACGTCAGGACGGACAAAAAGCAACACAGAAGATGCTCCCAATTTGTTAATAATACGGTCGCCAGGCTAATTAGACATTAACTGAGTTTCTTCCCTGTACAAGTTGGCAGATATTCGTGCAAAGCAACAAGTAGTAACACTACATAATATAGTAGAATTTTAGAACCAGAAAATCTATTGAACTGATATTTTCACGTTCTGTACTGATATGAAAAAACCATAAATACATAACACTACACTACAATGTATACTACAAAACTTCGTACTGTCTATTGATCTGATTAAAATCGGGCGTAGGTTACCCTAGAAATAGCACTTTCGAGTCACACATACAATGTCAATTTTGATAAAGATAAAACACTGATAAATTTTGGCTTTTATATTGACTTTAACTTTTGCTGGTCAAATCGATTTAGAACACTTCAGAATTCAAATGAATAAAAAAAGGGGGGGACCCTGAAACTGTTATGATCACTGTATATAAAAAAACTGGATTACTGAAATCATTATGCGCTCAAGATTTCCAATACATGCGTTACTACTCTTTTTATCTTGTTTCCTACTCATTTAAATACCATTATATCTGTCTCGAAACAATTAAACTTCATTATTAAATCAATATCAAAGTTATCTGCCAACTTTGTCAGACCTTCGTTATTCATTTACTGGTTCATTAACAAAACAGTTCTTTAAACACCATTCTTACATAGTTAGGTCTGCAAGTAATTATTATTAACACAAAATTTAATTTTTCATTTCGGGACACTCGGATTGCACAACATTTGGAAAGGACCCTATCTAGGTTAGTTGTGAGGACAATTAAATGATAGGAAAGTTCTGGTAAAATTTAAGTTGTTATTGAACAGTATGGAACAAAAGTAATACTGGTCCATACGAATACAGTACTAAAAGTTTCAACCTGCTTGTATCGATGCGGCGGTTGGCGGGCGGCGAGATGGCGAGGCACAGAGCGCACATACAACCACAGCTATGGCTCTTGACGTATCGGCACTTTAATTCTTCATAGCGTCGCAATACTTTTCCGTTTAGTGCCGATGTAATTTTGCCATACTGTATGGGCGTTGGAACGGCATACCCGAGGCTCAATGAAACTACGTCTTCCAGGAGAGCCTCCTCGCTCAGAACGTGTTGCTCAGACCAATGCCAAACTCCAACTAGTACTGCTGAGCCCGTTGTGCCGTACAGTGCCCGCGTGCATTTTCCCGCGCTCGCCTGCCATTCACCTTTTTCTGCTCCCTTACAGGCCGGGTATTCACCTGAGGTTTTGCATTCTACATATTCTAACACATTGCCTACGTATGGACCAGACGCACAGTTACAATTTTAAACATGTTACAACAGTTTCAACGTTTGTTACATTTCAATTCTATTACAATATTGTTTGACATTTGACATAAACATTAATTTTTACATTGAAACTCATTTACAGTTTTCTTAACATAATGGCATGAAACAAAAAAGAGATGAAAGCAGAACATCAATTACACTAATTTATCGAAAATTCAGATGGAAAAAAAATTACTTATATGTACAATAGTACAACGTCGTTGTTGTTACAAGCATAGCTGGCACCACAACATGAATTTCGAGTTTTGTTTGCTTACATAACGCACAATCATACACAATTAATTGTGAATGTGTTGTAAACACCTTACAGTCTTTGTGATCAGCTTGCACTTTTTGCCACATTGTAGTAGCGAAACATACCTGTGGTAATGATATGTTAAACTTCTAACTCTGGTCATCCATACTTCTGTGAGTTTTGCCTGGTCAATTGTTAACCTCAAAATGAAGCTCACTGACCTTCAGTGCTCAACCTGCTTAATGGATATCTTAAACCTAACAGCCACTTTAATGCTGCAGTGTCATTCATCATTTCAGATTGCCTCCCATATGTATACGACCTTAGTACATTACATGTTATACAAGGCTTGGCATTTCTTTCTCAGTTTTGCGTTGTATTCAACAGGCATGAGGTATAGATTGCCTGTTTTCCACACTGTCCGCTTCTTGACTTAACACACAGTCCAGCGCATAATTGCTCATATAACATGACAATAAAAGTTCTTCTTCATAATTTGGAAAAATCAACACTGGTCCAGTTGTCAACAATTCTTTCATTTACTGAATGCTTCTCCACACTCTGATGGCCAGTGAAACTTCACTCATCTCTTCAACAGTTGAATGAGAGGCCATGCTATTTCTGCAGATTTCAGTAAAAGTTTTCAGTAATAACTCACTTGGTCTAAAAAAGTTGCAACTCCTTCTCCATGTTCAGTGTAATAATATCCCATACAGCCATTAATAACCTGGAGTCTATCTGGACTCCCTTATGACTATTCACATGATCTAAGAATTATAATCTAGTGCAAAGTGACATTTCTCTATACTGAGCATTGGGTGTGGCACATACAACCATTCAAAGGCTTCCCTTAATCGCAACACATACTCTTTCATATCGTTCACAAAGACAGTTACATCATCTAAATGTACCACTGAGTTTCTTGTTTTTAATCATCACAAAACTCTATATAAAAATGCTGAAAAGTGGCTGGTGCTCTCTTTAATCCAAATGGCATCTGTCGATATTAGTAAAGTCTTGATGGAAACATAAATTCTGTTTTCAACAGATCATCCAGTACTACTTCTAGACGATTATAGACGCTCCATGGATCCATGTTAGAAAAACATTTGCAGTTCCTCAGATTATCCAAAGTTCCTGTTGTTTTGGAATCAGATAAACATCTGTAATCATGCACTTACTAAGATATCAACAGTCACAACAAAACCGATATGCTTTTGTTCCCTCTATACTCTCTCTCGTGATCATACTATCAGTGTCCCATAAGGACTGGTACTATCATTGTTAGTACCATCTCGTAACTATTGACTAATAAAATCTTCCATCACTGGTTGGAGATGATGAGGTACACTGTATTGTAGTTCTTTGCCACTCTGTATGCTAAGCTGTGTCACTGGGGTCACTGTGAAAGACCTATGAGAATTAAACAGATACTCAAACTCTAAGAACAAGTTCTTCATGGCTAACTTTTCTGTTTGTCCCAAGTCTTTTACCTTTTCACATAATGCAGCTAAACCTGCAGCTTGCTTATGCTTAAGGTCAGAGTTTGTACTGTCCAAATCATCTTCTCTGAAGTCTCCATACTGACGACCGCCAAATCTATGAACAATTCCAAATCCTCAGTCTCAAAATTATCTAATTGACTGGTATTATCTGCTCGCTATCTAATTCCTACATGTATTCCACACTCCTGAGTATGAAACACTGTGCTTTATCTAATTCCTCATTTTACTTTAGTGGCCCTACAACAAACACTTAGGTAATATGCTCACCCATAGTAAGTTTCCTCTACCTTTTGCAACACATTATCACGCAAATTAATCCTTAATGACCCTGCATGCAGTCTCATTGGTTACCCTTGTACCAGACGTAAATCTTGCAGCGGTGAGGCACTTTCACTAGTTTCCCCCAGATGGAACGACCTCTCACTGAGTTTTGCTATATGCTGATCAAGTTCAATTTTTGTGTGATGTTTAAGTAAGGAATCCAACCCTAAAATTGAGGAGTAATCATTGCCTATATGAGACAAAACGTCCATATATTACCTGGAAATGTTTTGCCTCACCTCAAAAACCCAGTACCAGTATCGCTGAATCTAGTGACTGCACGTCACTTCCACCCACTTTGCATCACCTACATTGGGGCAGGCTCAACCTGCGTCTGTCTATTAGATCCAAACTTGCAACAGACGCCTGTGAACCCAAGTCCAATAAAAACTTACGTTCTATTCCATTCACTAAGCCATCTAAACAAAACTGCGCCACTGCATACATTTTAGTTGTACTTATATTTCCTGTGAGCATTACTTAGAGGATTTGGAGCCCCCATTGCCGCTTAATGATGAGTTACGGCTCTATCCTGTGTCCATCTGTCATGCCTTTATTAGGGTACTGTTTACAATGCCATTCCCGACGTCATGATCCCCCAATTTTTTTACACCATTGCTCGAGCTAATCTCGGTATGTGGCCTCCCCACTCACAGTCGTAATACAACTTACTTGAATTTTGCAGAAAAAAATCGCTTTTATCCCAGACTCAGGTCACTGCATCTATTTCTTCCAATGCTGTTGCAGTTCCCTTGGCTCCATCTACGATTTTAGGAAATTCTGCCCATACTTTTCTTGATACATTGGGTGGAAACCCCCACAAACTTGTTTCCATAGCTCCTTGGTATCCCTCTTGTAGCTTATATCATCACATTCTGTCGACAGTTACTGATACATATTGATATTTAGCTTACTTATCATGTCCACAAAATTTGCGGTGTACTAATCTTATTTCTGCTGTATATTGTTCAACTGCTCCCTGTAATACCTATGGCAGTTCTTTGTCTTGTATTGCTGTACCAAGCCTTCCCTTATAATTTCAATTGTCTGAGCATTCCTTAACTCCTTGTGTTATATCACGTACATCTTAACGTCTCCCACCAAACACAGCCTGGCCATGCGCAACAGCTGTTCCTTAGCGCCTGTTAATATATTGCTATAAATTCTATTACAGCCTCCCCTTCCTTATCCGAAAAAAAGAAAAAAAACTAGTGTAGCAGTATGAACATACAGAATGGGTAGTGACACACTATGAAAGGACTTTGTCTCTCAGACAGCATCTAACTGCTTACAAGAACACGTATTGTCTGTCTGTATTTGTACCATCTGATTTTAAGAAGTTTGAATTGCCTTTGGTGGTAAGCATCTCTACCTCTGGTTTCCTTTTTTCATTGCAGAGCCTGTTTTCACCATAAAAGTAATAAAGTTACAGGGAAAGAACCTACATCGATATTAGAGTCGCATTTCTCGACACTAAACCCCTAATTCTTATATATGAATGGTAAACATTGGCACTCTCTACATTCCCTGATGTATTATCCAGGATTCAGACACTAAAACAAATCACTGCCCATGACTGGCAGCACAGAGCGCTGTGCCCCCAACAAGCTGTGCTGCATAAACCTAATTGGGTGCAAACCACCATCCGTTTTTTTCTTGTACCCTCTCATATCATTTAAATCAGTGGCCTGTTTCATACATGACGTTTCCATCCAGCTCTCCGCTATAGACGATTAGAACTTACGTGAGCAGATCAGTCACAAGGTAGAAACAACAAGCGGTACTACATAAACCTAATTGGGTGCAAACTACCATCCGTTTTTTTGTTGTGCCCTCTCATATCATTTAAATCAATTTTTTTCTTGTAACGTCTCATATCATTTAAATCAGTGGCCTGTTTCATACATGACGTTTCCATCCAGCTCTCCAATATAGACGATTAGAACTTACGTGAGCAGACCAATCACAAGGCAGAAAAAAACAAAAATAGTACATTTGCACCCACCATGTTGAAATGAAGCTGCAGATTGTTGGCCCTTGATGTTGCTTGTTGTTGGTGGCTCTTCTGATACCAAATGCTATAGTGCTGCCTATTCGGATACCATTATTAGCCAGGAAAATCGCTTCTACCCCAGAATGTCGGGTGTGGGAACTATGGGTTGCACTGTATGATTATCATTGAAAGTGAAGAGTCAGAAGAACTAACTGAGTATACATATTGTTTATTCAGCATGACTTCTATACATGAGGTCAATGTTGGCATCCCAGTAGTACATATGGTCACTGAAGCAGTAGTGTACTATCTCGGCACAACTCGCCAGTGGCGTTCACGGTTTCACGTTGATGGGGAGTTGGTACCACAGTTGGAATAGCAACAGCTTGTGAGCAGTCTAACTGATGCAAAGATATCATCAGTACACCAGTCAGCAAGCTTTGTTGGACTGCTGTCAGCTCTCAACAGTTGATCAGGCATGTAGCACTCGACCCGGACTACCCAGAGCTGATCAGAGTGTCAGGTGACTTCCACTCAGCAGCGCTGGTTCGAGACCCAGAACCATCAGGTCTAGCTGGTGGTTCCTAGACCAGTGGCTAGCTGTTAAGGTTAAGCTGTTCGACTCTACACTCGAATGTTGGCTGGCACGGAAACTGTCACAGCATTAGCTGAAGTTGGAAGTCCAGGAACCAGCTGAAGTACAAGTGCTACTAAATGCTGAGCAGTGAACATCAATAGTTGTCCTGGCCAGCTACACTGTGGCAGGAGCCCACCTTGTTTCATGTTGGTGGCTCCAAAAATGCAGCATTGTGCCATGGAATGTGGAAACACACCCCATTGCTGCAAGTACTACTCTACTGCAGAGTGATAAACCACCAGTGTTTTAGCACCCAGCAGCCAGATTTCACAACTGCACACCTCTAGACTAGTTGCAAAAGTCTGGTATGCAATTGATGCCACAACACAGTCATGCATCCATATTACACATTTTAATTAACTGTCAGGATCAGCGGATAGTTTATGAGGCTTCATTATTTTTCGTTATATTCTTCCTCAAGTAAAGGTTTACCTTTCTTTGTGGCCTCCAGATTTAATGAAACTGAGTACAATTGGGTCATTGCAGATTTTGTTAGTTGATTACAGTTTGAAAATCCAGACGTGTCCTTCATACAAAATATCTGATGTATGCACTGTGCTTTTTCTGAAGTTTGATGTACTAAGTTTTATGATTAATATTTTGTTATAGTTATAATTCTGTTTTATAGCTCCCAGCATTTTCTTCTGAAAAATTTATAGTACAAGTATGTAAATATTGCTAAAGAAGTACATTCAGGATATTAACAGAAAAACAGTAGCTTACAATGTGTATTGCTTACTGACATTTGGACTGCTCAACATGGAACAAGCAATGAATATTGATTTCTTAGTCTACCACACACATTAGACCCTATGACTTATACATGATGAACATACACCATGATATAGTGTAGCTGTATAGGGCTACATTCATTTCAGCTGTGGCAAATAAATCAAACATTACTGGCAATAAACCAGACATTTCTGGCAAAAATAAGTCTTTCTTGAAACATGCATACCCTATTCACATGTGTGGAGATACTTTTCTCTAAGTTAATTTCAGTAGTAGAGTTGAGAACTGTATCTACTACGACTTTAGTTTTAGGATACTCAGTTGGCACTCAGTTCTACATTATGCTAATCAACTTGCCAGTCAATCTAATCACCAGTTTTGGAACAATAAAAAATTATTGTTAAGAATTCTGTCTAAGTGAACCTTAAACATAAGAACATTTTTATAAAATTCCTTCAGTTTCACCACCTTGTTATTTAGGGCTCATCAGTGGACACATGGCATCTCCGTCAGTCAGAGCTTGGTGGATACATTGTGTATGCTTTTGTCAGTGGACTGGCGATCCATTGTCTTTGGACCATACAGAAGAGGACTTGCAGAGAGGTTTCAAGTGGGTGCTCTTTCGTTGCTTTGTCTGGCACTCACAACCATGTACCAGGGAGCTCTAACAGATGTAGTGTACAATCCTATCCAGACACCAGCCATCAAGAGTTTTGAAGAGTTGTACCATAACGACCGGGTCCGGTTTTTTTCGTCGGTAAGCAAAAGTTTATATACCTTGCAACTGAGGACCGTTTCTGCAAAATACGCTTATGCAAAAAATAAAATTTTACAGGGGACATTTATTTAATTAAGAAGCAAGTTTAGACAGAAAAATTTTTTCGATTAACATATTTGTTACTGCTCTGAATATGTTTCAAATTGGCCTTTGCATCTGCATAAAATATTTGATAGTTTATCAACTGCTGTGAATAAAAAACAGTTTTGTTTCAAAAGTCGCTTTATGCTCAAAGTAAATGTGACACCTTAATATCAAATGCCTGTTTCTTACATTACGTTTGAAAGCAATGTTTCCTTTTTCTGCTCTGCCCAACTTTAAGGGACTCTTCATCCTCACGAATTCTCTGTGAGCTTCATGACCTTCATATTCCACATCACTTGCAGAGAGTATGTCACTGCAAAAACTTGCTGCATTCTTAGCAATGGTACAGAAACGCATTAGCTTCATTACATCCTTCTCCTTTTCTGCACTTATGTGGTTTAACTTGGGAATCATTTCAGCACGCTCCATGGCTTTGAACGAAGGTATGTCCTTCTTCAAAACATTACCACATACTTCTGATCCAGAGAAATACATAGTTTTAACAACATATTGAATCTTACGATTGGTACCTCTGTAAGTTATTGCTCGAACATCCATCATTTAGAAAACCAAGGTAGACTTCGGTATTTCTTAAGCAATCTACATGAAGTCGTAGGAAAACCAGTCTTCTCCCTATACTAGAACTTTGCCAAACTTCACTAGAATATTCCTGCATTCACAAGGTGATATGATATCACCTTTCTACTGATACTCCTTTTCAACTCTACCGAACACATGACCTGGTGGCATGAAATTACGTACTTGAGTAGGAAAATAGTGGGTAAGTTCAGAGAACACGGTACTGCATTCCATAAAATGTGCTAGCATACAGAGCATTACAGAATTCCTGTACAGACTCTGTGAGAAGCCTCTCTTACCAATATCTCTAGTCCTCTCTTCCAAAAAATGTAGGAGAAAATATTGTAGTGCAGATGTGATTTTATTTGCACCTCTTCCAGCTTCTGTTTCACATCAAGTATACTGGAAAACGTCATTAGTAGCTTTTTTGATTCATGTATCATCACTATCGCGTTATAGAGAGATTAGGCAGAGGTTCATTTTATTCCATGTCAAAAACGACTTTTGCAGTGTATTCAGAGTGTTTGTTCATGTTGGTGTGGAACTTCTTTACACAGGCTGTATGTAAGCATTGATTAGTTTTACACACTTCCTGGCAATCCTCATTTTCTGTGACATTTATTTTCAGTTCGAGCACCTTGCACATTGAACAGGTGTTACTGGGAGGGGTACCAAAGCCGAAACTAAAATTCTTATCAATATTGTCTTAAATTTTGAGACACAACAGCTTTTATTGCCTGCTTGTCTTTGTTCTTTGCAAAGATTCTTTCAAATTACATTTACATTTAATTTTGGGGGAAATATGACCTGCTCACTTTCCCTCTGCTGTACAGGGTGTGGTAGATAAGTAATGAGACTGGCCGCCGCGCGGCGCCCCAGTCGCTCACAGGGCGGTCTCCACCTGTACGTCATGTGGTGGGGGATCTGAGCTAACAATAGAACCGGTTCGCAGTCGCGTCGGAGCTCTGGTGCAGTGAGGGTCGAGCTTCGCGTATTACGTTGTTTGTGTGCCCGTGACACTTGTGAAAACGCTGAAGATGGATCGCTTGATAGAACAGCGGTATGCAATCAAATTTTGCTTTCGCTTGGGCAAAACTGCTTCGGAAACTTTTGCTATGATTACGGAGGCCTACAAATAAGACTCCCTATCAAGAGCTCAAGTGTTCCGGTGGTTTAATGAATTTAAAAACGGGAGGGAATCCGTTGAAGACATGGAACGATCTGGACGCCCTTCAACGAGTCGTGTGGATGAAACGGTGGCCAAAGTGAAAGAACTCCTGGACTCCGAACGTCGTTTAAGTCTCAAAATGATCGCCGATGAGGTCTCCGTGAATAAATTTACGGTTCAACAAATTGTTACGCAAGATTTGATGATGAGGAAAGTTTGCGCAAAATTGGTTCCCCGAGTGCTCACCGCCGAACAAAAGCAACAACGAGTGGATGTTTGCCGTGAGATGTTGAATGATTTGGAAAATAATCCACACTTTTTAGACAACGTAGTAACAGGCAACAAATCGTGGACATTCCAGTACGACCCGGAGACGAAAGCCCAGAGCTCGGAGTGGCACACACCGGCATCCCCGCGGCCGAAGAAAGCAAGAATGTCAAAGTCCCGCATCAAGACAATGCTGATTGTGTTTTTCGACAAGCGGGGGTTAATTCACAAAGAGTTTGTCCCTCAGGGGAAGACTGTCAATGCCGAATTCTACAAAGAAGTCCTTCAGCGATTGCACAGAGCCGTCAAACGGAAGCGACAGAACCTTGCTCAACGCTGGCGTCTCCACCACGACAACGCTCTGGCGCACACAGCGTTCCTCGTGACCTCCTACTTGACCCGAATTGGAGTTGAAGTTTTGCCACAGCCACCATACAGCCCTGACTTGAGTCCTCCTGATTTCTTCCTATTTCTGAAGGTCAAAAGATGCCTGAAGGGTCATCGTTTCGACGATATTCCGAACATCCAACGTGCTGTCACGAAGGCACTAACTGGGATAACTCAAACGGACTACAGTGGGGCCTATGAAGCTTGGAAAACGCGCTGGCAACGTTGTGTCGACGCCCAAGGCGAGTACTTTGAAGAATATTAACGTTTTGTACAAATTGGATCAATAAATTTGTTTTTCTAGACTGAGTCTCATTACTTATCTACCACACCCTGTAATTAATTCTCTACCCTTACACTTCAAAATGTGCTCTTTCTTTTATTGAGCATAACTGTGTTGGCTTGAGATGGTCTTGAGCCACCTGTTCGTTCTTGTAGTGCAGGCCCATGTTCTTTATAGTGCCAAGCAGTATAGGCTAAGCGATTCGGCGACACATCTGCTATTTTTTGAAATGTAGCAGCGCAAACTGGTACTTAGGGCCCATCTCGAAGTTTTATCTTATACTTGACAGACACTGATGTAGATGCCTTAGCTTCAGTGCAATCTAGAATATGTCTAGCTGGAGCTGAGATATCATTGCATGTATGACAGAAGGAATTCATCTTGCTTGATCTTATCTTCTGAAGAATGTAATAGATTACTGGAATATGGTAAGTCAGCATAAGAGAGTTTGCCTTCCTGGCAGTCTTTCCCTCCATGGTTGCTTGCCTCTCACCATTCAGTATACTAGCAGTCAATATCAGGAGCTGCATTTTGTGTTGAATATCGAGATGATTGTGTTTTGGAAATGTCTAACTGCTTCATTCCTATTGTTTTACATCCACTACGTGTTTCACTCACAGGAATATTATATTCACCACCACCTTCCACATTCACGATTTAACACAAGTGTGGTCTGCTACACTTAACTTCCATGACATGGCGGAAACTAATAACCAACACAAGACAGCTATTATCAACAAACTTAGTTTAATACTGACTGTGAAAAGTAAATAGACACTTGGTGTGGAGGCTATTGGGAGCTCCCGTCTGCCACGACGCCAAGAGTCACCTTAGTTGGCACACATAGTGATATACTCGTACTCTGCCATTTACTGCATAGCAAAATAGTTATGCCATGAGCGCTGCAACACAATCGGAAAAATACCTGTTCTGGCATCTATCTCACACCAAACAAATTATGAGAAAACTCAGCAATACCTCTAACTTCTTTGGAAAACTAAGTAGTATGAAGCGAGTTTTTAAAAAACCCCGACATTCCTATGAGACGAGTTTTGCAATAACGGGGATGCATTCTCTACGAATATGGAATAAAGCAAGTTTTGCTAACACCGGTTACATAAATTGTAGAAGAAACTGAACAGTATACGTTAAGAAAAAAAACACGTTTAAAAAATGCATAAAGCGAGTTCTGCGAAAACGGTCCTCAATGGACATTCTGAATAACACTAATTTTCTGAATAATTCTGATCCTCTTAGTACAGAATTGGCATAAAATGTTCTTGATAGTGTTGCTTCCTCACTGATGTCGTATTCCCCACATGTCTGAGTATTACCTCTAATGTTTATAAAAGGCTTTCTTGTATTACATGTGTGTACATTTCTCCAGAATTCAAATTGCTGTAGGAACTATGCCCAAATATTCCATTTCCATCTGCTTTTTTGTGAATTGTGGAATGACCCAACATTTAGTGGAATTTTGTGGACTACAAATGCATCCTATAACAGGAAGCAATAAGTCTCAGTGAGAAACAGTCATTCTCTGATGACCTTTATAGAGACAGTGGTACCATAGGAGTCAGTTTAACACTTAACACCTTTTGTGGCTACAGTTCAACCACTTAACATGTCGTTAATCGGCGGTCTTCATTGAAGCGTGTGACTGAGACCTGTTGCATTTCCTCCACCAGAAATAACATCTGGGTCCCATTTCCATACGTTGGTTGACTTTTGTCGAATTAAGCAAATAAAAGAAACGTAACTGACATAGCCAAAATAGTTATAGCACATGTTTATTGTATCACAAAACTGACATGGGTTTATTGCTTGAAAACTGACGTTATATTGCTGCTTACTCAGCTGCTGACACTGCTTCTTAGATAGCTTCTACCAATTGCAAGATCCAAGCGGAGGCTCGAGTCCTCCCTCGTGCATGGGTGTGTGTGTTTGTCCTTGGGATAATTTAGGTTAAGTAGTGTGTAAGCTTAGGGATTGATGACCTTAGCAGTTAAGTCCCACAAGATTTCATATACCCAACTGCAAACTTACACCATACGCTGTTTGAATGAAACTTATGTTGATTTAGAATTAAGATTTCAGTGCTCTTGCGCAACTAGTTACAGACTTTGGCTTTACAGTTCAATGCAATGTTTCTGAAACATTTTTCATGCCAAATTGTTATAATTCTCTAACCACAAATACGTGAAATGTGTATCCATAACAATGTCATAATCATTTTATTTAACTGGTTTCCAAATAGTTTGGGTTTAGTTCCTAACATGAATCCTAGCTCTTACAGTTAGCCTAATTGTAATTACAATCACTTGTCTATACGTGAATTTCATGAACAATATATTGAACTTTTGTTTATAGTGGTTTTGACATATTTTTAGTTTGCAGTTCACTATCTTCATAAATTTAACTACAATTAAGATGACTTATTCTCATCAGTACAGTACTTCAACAATATTACAATTCAAGCTCTTGCATTTATGAAAATTTACTTGAACATCACATTATGTCTTACATTCTTCATTACGATTTGAATCGTAGTATTGAATGTCATCCTATTCTGCTATGGTACATACCCTCCCCCCTCAAAAAAAGTATCGCACATAAGAATTATGTGCGAGATTTTGTCATGGAATGCATGCAACAGAAAAGGGGATGCGTTGCACAAATGACTGTGGTGCCTGGATCTGTTTGCGAAACAAAATTGTGACAAATTCCATTCTGTTACTCATATTACATGGATATCTTATATAACTGACAGTTTTAAATGTGGGCTATAGTAGAGAATGTTCTGACATCAGCATCAGCACTTTCTTATCTGCAGTGTCATGTTATGGCTGAGACAATGCACATGTCATATTTCACTGATAGCAGCATGAGCACTTCCTTATCTCCACAGCCATACTGGGAACTACATGCCAAGGCTGAGGAGGAGGGGGGAGAGCCCCTCCTCTCTGCACTCCTGCAATATGCATGAGGCACAACTCACCCTGAGCAACCCCACTCTGCAGCCAATGGTGTGTGTGATGTTAGCATGAAGCCCAGTGCTGCATTTGCACTTTCTGTAGGAGTAAGAGACAACTGTAGTTTGCATGCATGACATATTTTGCTGAACCAGCATCCAACCATGAGCACCCCTGCCCCTCCTCACATTCTGCACTCCTGTAATTTGCATGAAGCACCCTCTGCCACATGCTCTATGCACCCCACGCACTCTGTGCATACTGTGCACACCCCACGCCACGTGTGCCCTGTGCATCCTGCATGCCCTGCATGTCGCATATGGCAAGCTTGCATGCATGCAATATTTTGCAGATGCTTTTGTATCTCGAAGGCCGTACCAGGAACATAGACATTGAGCATGTGTTATATTTTATGGACACCAGCATCAGCGCCTTCATATCATTCTAGGAATCCAGACGCTTTGCACCGACACATGCCCTCCACACCTCATGCCTGTGCTTCATGGAATATGTGGTCACATCAGAATACTATAACTAACATGTATGATGTGCTGCATATGTTGGAATTGCTTGAAACTCGTGTTCATACAGGAAGGATAAGCAATTGCAGTAAGTATTCACCTGCCTATAACTGTTATCTTGTTTTGTATGAAGTTATAGTTGGTGTTTTCTGTTATTTTACAGCAGCAGCAGGTAGTAGGCTTTTTTTATAAATATTCATGCATAGCACTGTCTCACTGCATTTTCGTCTTGACAATGACAACCATTGATGAAGACTTCAGCTGTAAGTATTTGGGAAAAAAAAGTCCTCCATTCTGACGTAACTCTGCTAAGTATTCAATTTTCTGTATTTACTTGTTTTCCACAGCACAGCATGTTGAGAACCCTGACAGTGAACTGATTGAAGCAGCTGGCTGTAGTTACTGTGGTATTCTGGAAATTTTAATGATAATATTGTTGGCAATTATGTAATAATGAATAATTGTTACTTAAATACGTGTGTACCAGTGCTCACTGCAACCAGGAGGAATAAATATGTCCCCCACACTATTGCAGTCGAAACTTTTTTAAATTCATGGCATGCTGTCTCTGGCACTGAGGAGCTTGTCAGCCATGCAGTGTGAGATTCAGCACACCACCTAAATTGGCTTAACCACATGAGCATAGACATAGGTAAGATAATAATGGCAGCAGAGATCGCGAATATATATTCACAGTGATCAATGAATGTCCAGCAGCTTGCGAGAAAACGTCGTAATCTAAGGATGTCGAGATGTATATCAAGAATCCATGCTGTGCGGCAATGCAAGCACCAATGCTGATGGTGGTGAATAGGAAATAAAAGCAAATAAGCTTAAATAATAATGCAGGCAAAGCAAAGTCGATGCAGTAGCAGCCACCTGATGTGAACACACTGCTGTTAAACCAAATGTACTGTCTCAACAACAATAGCTATAAATGTGTCAATGTCCAAATGATATTGAACAGATAGTTCTACCTGATGGTAATATTTGAGAACTCTCGATTGTCCATAGAATGAATAGCGCCAACTTTGTGCGGTGTTAATGCTAATTTCAGCCATGTCCCATGGAAATGTTCACTCTTGATTGTTGATGCTGGATGAACATACTATCCCAGTAGCACATGTCCCTGGCACAGTTAAAATATTTGACAACAGAGGGTGCATACATCTGCAGAAGCAGACTTTTAAGAGTTTAATGAACGCAGTACAGCATGAGCTAGAGTGTAAACAAAGGTGGTAGTCATATGTATACCGATTCTATGAAACATTGTGGAGTAATCTGCAGGAGTTACCCCCGCTGGTCTCTTCACGCACTGGAACAAACCATAGCTCAGTTCTATGATGCATGCTGTGCATTGCTAGAATTGGAAGTGTGTGATTCAATATTACCAGATATGGACACAGAACTATGATTTTATTTAAGTTTGTCTACATACCCAGCTATATGCAAGAGTTAACAAAAAACCGTGGATCCCAATGTAAATGATCTGTTACCACCATGACCGAGTGTATGAAACGCCACCACAAGAAGCTTGTAGTAAGCGACTGGTCATGCAGTGATGATGCTGGAAACATGAAGATCCAGACAAAACGAATAATTAGTTCTCGATATATATGTGCTTTGGTTGTTGCGCCTTCAGTTTGTGGGAAAGCTACTCTTGTTCTATCTGTTCAAACATCCTGAGGGAGTCAGCTTCGAACTTGTACACATTTTTTTCAAAAACTCTGTTTCAGCCAAAATATCAGCTATTGCAGGAGATTTTGCATGGCACAGAGGGAGTAACATACCAAACGCTCAGAGAAAGTAGTAAATTCCACCACCTGAAAAAGTGAAGGTTAACAACATATTCATATTTGATAACGTCGCAGTGGAAAATCAGGATGAGATCGACGGATATTCTTCTTTGGTCGCCACATGTAAATCAGTATATTTTATTAGAGCTAGACATCCTGAAGGATCCCGAGGCAGTTGGTCTAGTATAATGAGAACCTCTTCATAACTTTCAAACAGGACAATCTGAATTTAAAGCATATTTATCATGCACATGTAGCAACTGACATATAAATTGAGTGAATTCATTACCATGTGCAAGGGCTGCTGGAAAAGCACAGTATGGCTTTCTGGCTAGACACAGAACTAGGAAATTGAATGAGGGCTCATACGGACAAAACTTTGATGGGATTCTGCATAAATGGCCATGTACCAAAACGTAACTCTTGGCATAGATCTTATTTTGGTTTAGCCATAAAGAATATGTAATTTAATAAGTATCAGAACACACATCCGCGCCAAAGAGAGAGATGGATGAAACGAAATAGGAACATATATCTATATTCCTACATTGCTTTAAGCTGATATCAAATGTTTCTCTCTTCTGTTATCTGTCTTTTCCTGTACGTGATCCTGGGTCGATGTGTCGTGTGTCTGTCGCACAGCTATGTGTATTTGTGTAAAAGTATTTTACAATACATCGTCAAGAAAGGGAGGTAGTTGCATTTCTAAATTATTCATCCTGAAACTGATACCTGGATGCACCATAGCCTGCAATCTTCGAGCATATCGACGACATCATTATGACCGTATTATATTACATTCTTTATCCTTCAAGAAGAGGTAAATAACATTCTGTTAAGTGGAGAATTAATATGTTAATCAATCAGACTGTTTCAGTGGTACTCATAGCGATAGATTGTGGAGGTAAGAACTTAGACGGGAGAACTGCTGCTGGTAAAAATTTTCCGCCGCTATACACTTCGAAATAATCCACAATATTTGCACCTCCCTTACGGCGCCAATACTTAAATGACCAGAGTACTGTGTAAGTATACTATGGACAAATTTGCACGTGTATCACACATTCTTTCAGAGAGTAAAAAGCGCTGGTGTCTATACATTGATAGAAAACTCGAGGCAGTCAGTGCTAAATTAATGCAACTGGAAACATTCATCAAGGTGCGGCCTATGAATATATCGGCGTGTAACTGTGCTTCATTGCATTTTCTCCACCTGAAATAATACACTCCTGGAAATGGAAAAAAGAACACATTGACACCGGTGTGTCAGACCCACCATACTTGCTCCGGACACTGCGAGAGGGCTGTACAAGCAATGATCACACGCACGGCACAGCGGACACACCAGGAACCGCGGTGTTGGCCGTCGAATGGCGCTAGCTGCGCAGCATTTGTGCACCGCCGCCGTCAGTGTCAGCCAGTTTGCCGTGGCATACGGAGCTCCATCGCAGTCTTTAACACTGGTAGCATGCCGCGACAGCGTGGACGTGAACCGTATGTGCAGTTGACGGACTTTGAGCGAGGGCGTATAGTGGGCATGCGGGAGGCCGGGTGGACGTACCGCCGAATTGCTCAACACGTGGGGCGTGAGGTCTCCACAGTACATCGATGTTGTCGCCAGTGGTCGACGGAAGGTGCACGTGCTCGTCGACCTGGGACCGGACCGCAGCGACGCACGGATGCACGCCAAGACCGTAGGATCCTACGCAGTGCCGTAGGGGACCGCACCGCCACTTCCCAGCAAATTAGGGACACTGTTGCTCCTGGGGTATCGGCGAGGACCATTCGCAACCGTCTCCATGAAGCTGGGCTACGGTCCCGCACACCGTTAGGCCGTCTTCCGCTCACGCCCCAACATCGTGCAGCCCGCCTCCAGTGGTGTCGCGACATGCGTGACTGGAGGGACGAATGGAGACGTGTCGTCTTCAGCGATGAGAGTCGCTTCTGCCTTGGTGCCAATGATGGTTGTATGCGTGTTTGGCGCCGTGCAGGTGAGCGCCACAATCAGGACTGCATACGACCGAGGCACACAGGGCCAACACCCGGCATCATGGTGTGGGGAGCGATCTCCTACACTGGCCGTACACCACTGGTGATCGTCGAGGGGACACTGAATAGTGCACGGTACATCCAAACCGTCATCGAACCCATCGTTCTACCATTCCTAGACCGGCAAGGGAACTTGCTGTTCCAACAGGACAATGCACGTCCGCATGTATCCCGTGCCACCCAACGTGCTCTAGAAGGTGTAAGTCAACTACCCTGGCCAGCAAGATCTCCGGATCTGTCCCCCATTGAGCATGTTTGGGACTGGATGAAGCGTCGTCTCACGCGGTCTGCACGTCCAGCACGAACGCTGGTCCAACTGAGGCGCCAGGTGGAAATGGCATGGCAAGCCGTTCCACAGGACTACATCCAGCATCTCTACGATCGTCTCCATGGGAGAATAGCAGCCTGCATTGCTGCGAAAGGTGGATATACACTGTACTAGTGCCGACATTGTGCATGCTCTGTTGCCTGTGTCTATGTGCCTGTGGTTCTGTCAGTGTGATCATGTGATGTATCTGACCCCAGGAATTTGTCAATAAAGTTTCCCCTTCCTGGGACAATGAATTCACGGTGTTCTTATTTCAATTTCCAGGAGTGTATCTGGGTCCACTTTACTTATTTCAGGCTGAATGTGTTGAGTTAATTAAATAAGTGACATAGCTAAAATAGTCAAAATACTTTTAAACCTTGTTTATTGCGTCACAAACCGACAAAGACTGACACAAGTTTTGTGCCTAAAACATGATATAGGACTGACGTTTCACGGATGCTGCCACTGGTCTTTATATAGTTTCCAACAGAAAAACATGTTTTTGAATTAGATATCATGTCGGATTATTACAAAGTTTATGACAAAATCAGAGTATGCTGATACTGTAGCTCAATACAGCAACCGTATACAACCACTCGCTTGTCGATAGATCTGTACCTAAACACCGGAGAGTTGCATGAGACACGTCAATACCCACGAAAGGAAACACGAGTAATCCGCCGAATTATGGACTCATATTCCTAACGACGATTTTCTGTAATATTTTGGAACATATGCTGTGTTCGAACATTATGAAATGCCACGAAGAAAGCGATTCGTCGACAAACAGCCAACACGTATACAGAAAATATAGTTCTTGTGAAACACAACTTATTCCATAGTTTCAGATTTCCAGAAGGCTTTTGACATCGTCCCTCATGCATGTCCAAAGAACATTTCGTTGTACATCTGAGCAATGCAGGCAGTGCGTTATTGTGTTTACCCACCAACATTGGGCAAGCGACTTCAGTGTAAATGTTTCCCATACATGAGCATATACATAATGAATGTATGACTGCAGGTTGTAGACTCATGGTTGATGACAAATGGAAGTTTGGGGTCTGGCCATGAAGCATGCATGGATAGCCTAATGGTTAGGCGACTGCTCGCTATGAGTGGGAAATCTAGGTTCGAGTCCCCATTTAGCACAAATTTTCATTGTCATTACTCCATTTTACAGCTGATGGTTGTCCATATTCGCAACTGCTATTTCATTTCATTTATTTCATAACAGTGGTAGTTGTTGCAGTGCCTGTTCTTCCAGACAAGCTTGCATGTCCGAAGGAATACTGCATTGTAATTCTCAACAATATAGGCACTGAAATATCTGTAATTCATTAAATTCTTCCCGCATAAGTGTCTTTAGCTATTCATATAAATTGTCGTGATAACAGCATGAAAACTGTTTGACCTCTTCTTTTTGCTTTTCCATATTGAAGCATTACCTAACAGACCGAAGATAAATAAATAACACAAATTTTTAAAAAAAGACTCACAGATCACATTACCTAAAACACTGACTTTTATTGCAGTTCAGAAGAGAAAAATATAAAACACAATATATACCATTGTCGATGTTTACAGTCTCGAGGTTCCCATAATTTATTTATAGTTATTCAGTTCGTCACTTTCATTGTCCATCTGTCAATTTCATTTGTAGATAATGCTTTTGGCTCTGTCCATGTCCATAATTTTCAATTTCACTTGAAATTTTCCTTCTTGTGGCGTGTAGATACCTGAAACATGAAAAATGATTAACATGACGGTCCTCACGTTTGCAATGTATCCCAGCTCGTCTCCACCTTGTTAAAATGTTAACAGATTTCGTGGCTACAATTCAACTGGCTACCTTGTTGTTAATCGACGATCTTGACTGATTTGTGTAAAGGTACCTTCACACTGAAAACCAACAAACTCGGTTGACAACTGTTTTCAACTCGAAGTTTGACTTAGTTTTCAACTGTTGTCCACAGTTATTTGAAGTTGCGAGTCTGAACAAATAGTCGAGGAAAGTGAAGTTTTGTCTCAAGTTTGCGGTTTACGGTCAGTGAGCAAAAACACGGCAGAGTTGTGCGACTTGCGCGTGCGCAATTGCCGTGTCGTCTGCTATGTTTCGTTCTTCATCTGCTGTGTTTCTTTCGACATTGGCAACTTACGAGTCGTCAACAGAGTCAACAATTCAGTTTTTGTTAGAAACTGAAATGAGGAAACCTCTGTAGGATCCTTCTGATTCTGCGTATAAAGACAGACATAAAAGGAAAGATTTGTTGAAAGAAGTTTCAGATAAAATTGGTGTACTTCTTGTGGAATGTGAAAGGAAATGGACAAATACGAAAACACAGTACAATCATAAGCATTGTAAAATGCTCAAAACTAAAAGTGGTTTTGGGACAACTGAGATATACGTCCCGAAATGGATACTTTACGAGCATATGAAGTATTTAGAAGGCTTGAACAAGCCATGGAGAAAAATATTTACAATCGTGAGTAAAATGTCATTCACTAGCGTAACTGAACCTGTAAGACTTTTGGTCGGAAATTTTACAATTACAGATGTATTTTCACCGTAAATTTATTTATTTCTCTTGTCATATAGTTTTGTCGGAATCTGATACAAGGTAGTTTGCAAATTAATGGCTTACATTGTTAATAACTAAAGCTATAAGGATTTTGTTAGGGAAGTTTTTAATTACATTTGACTTTTCACTCGATGTTTATTTATGTATATTCCTCTAGCCACTTCAATTTACCAACATTCGATACAAAGTAGATTACAAATTCATCCCTTATATTCTTTGTGATTCTTCCTGCGTTGCCTCCTTTCTCTGAAGACATGTATTTTGCAGAGAGATCCTCCAACTTCCATCCGAAACCCTGCCTGTTTCGGGATCTTCCACAACAAAACTACCAGGCGGTGAGTAAACAATAGCACTTTCTTTATTTCTTCTACTAAATCTGTGCAAATATACAGTTGCAGAAGTCACTAATGTAGCTTTTTTCAGGACATACGTGCATAGTTGTTCTAAGACACCGAAAAACCGCTTATAATTCTCCACAGGTCTTCTAGTGCGAGATATTCGGTAATTAAACTTTTTCCCTGGCTGCCTATCTCTTACCATCCTGATTATTCATCACGTACTCTGAAAGAGCAAAAGCATCATCTCCCACCATAACAAATGGCAAGTCTTCACAGTCAGAATTCATTTCCATTGCTTTTCCGTAACAAAAAATTAAAACGCCGAACGTGTGTTTACAAGAGTTAGAAGCTGTTGTCAACATTTTTCAACAGTTGTAAGTTTGCCAAACTCACAGCAGTTGCAAGTTTGCTAAATTTACAACAGTTGTATGTTTTTGTTTGTTGGAGTTGGTTTTCGGTGTGAAGGTACCTTAACTCAGACTTGTTGCGTTTTCTCCACCTAGAATAACATCAGAGTCCAATTCTCATATATCAGGTTATTTTTTGTTGAATTAAGCAGGTAAAAGAAACATAAACATAGCCGACGCAGCCAAAATACATATAGAACCTGTTTATTGCATCACAACAGTGACAAAAACTAATGTGGATTTAGTGCTTGAGAATCGACATCATACTGGCCCTACTCAACTATCCCCATTGCTCCTTATAAAACTGCTGACAATTGCAAAATTAAATCATACATTGTTTCAAACAAATTTTATGATGAGATTCTTGAATTTTTCCTGGTGTACTGAATGTTCAATGAGGTTCTGTTATTACAACCGGATCACGTTGACTACTTGCCACGATATTTCGGCCATCTTTCAGGTAAGTGTCCGTCACTGGACATCTTCTATTCGACAGGAAGTGGCGAAAAGATTATGACCTCATAGTTCTGTACTGGGCGAACTTCGAAAACTATCTTGATGTAGACTCTATGGACCCAGTCAGATTTTGCCCAGGTCACGCCGTCGACCCATGCCCAGGAAAGTAATGGAACGCTGGATGCAATCTCCATATGCAGATGAACCAGCCTTTTCGATATAACGTCCAGTTCACGGCGAGTAAACCGGATCCTCTTCCTCACTAGTGAATTACACGAAAGGCGAGCTTAGCACTAGTCTGCATCTGAATGCAATCTACAGGAACATCCAGTTTACTATGGACATAGAGAAGGGTGGTTGCTTGCCGTTTTTGGGACGTCTTGGTTAGTAGGAGAGTGGATGGGTCATTAGGGCATTCTGTCTACCGTAAGCCCACACATACGAACGTTTACCTGCAGCCTTCCAGTTGCCATCACCCTTAACAAACTACTGGCGTCCTTAGAACGTTGGTGCACCGGGCTCATGTTTTTTTCTGATGGAGACAGCCTTACAAAGGAGCTGGAACATCTAGAGTCGGTGTTCAGAGGTAGTGGTTACTCTCCACATCAGTCTAGAACAGCGCTAAGATGGAAGAAACGTGACCACCCACAACATCAAGACAATAAGGAGCTGTTCAAGTCTAGGGCGTTAATTCCATACGTCGGCAAGCTTTCATCTAAAGTAGGCTGGATCCTAAGGAAACAACAAGTTAAAGTAATCTTTCGGCCACCGGCGAAGATTAGTGCCCTTCTCGGTTCGGTAAAGGCAGATCTGGGTCTGCAGAAGGCCGGGGTCTACAAAATTCCTTGCCAGTGTGGCAAAGTTTACATCGGTCAGACGACACGCACAGTACATGAAATGTGCGTTGAACATAAAGCGCCACACTCGCCTTTCGCAGCTCAGTAAGTCGGACGTAGCTGAGCATTGCATTACCACAGGCCACGCTATGGATTTTTCTGCTCCGAAAATCTTGGCCCCAGCGAAAACTTTTTGGGATTCAGTGATTAAAGAATCTGTGGACATACGGCTATCACAAAATCTTATAAATCATGACGACGGTTTTCAACTGGACGAGGGTTGGGACTCGGTGATCTATCTAATTTCTTCTGAGAGAAAACAGTTTATTCATAATGGCACCTGTGGCGACATCTGACGTCTGTTTTTAGCGACGCGAGCGCGCATTCCGACAGAGAGCAGACAAGCAGTTTTCACGTTTACGTATGCGCCTGCGCGCCACAGATTGAACAGTATTTCCAGTTGGTGGGGATTTCGATAGAGGACGTTCCTGTGACGGCCGCCAATGAGCATGCGTTTTCGCGCCCATTTTTTGCTTCAAAGCTGACGCCGGGAACTTGCGGTCTCACAAGTGTAAAGCTAAGCCCCCTCCTGCCACTCCCGAGCTTACTGTCCCTGTCCATCCCACTGATCCCCCCGTCCACCCTAACAATTCCCTCTGTTCACCCCCGAAGGCTGAAGACATCGTCCTGTTCCTCACCATAGTCCTCCAAAACATTCACCCTTTCCAAAGCTCCCACATCCTTCAACAGATCTCCCTCGCCACCTGCTCTGTCTTCCACCTGAACACCATCGCCACTTACTCCCACAACCAAGCCCACTTCTCCTTCACCCACCTCGACACCCTAGTTTAAGCCTCTTCCCTCCTCTTTCTTCACCCCCATCTTGGCGTGGCACGTGTGTCGCATCCTATTCCAGAACATCCTCTCCTACTCATGAACACCCTCTCCCACCACCAGGTCGACATCTTCCTCCTGAACGAAACCTTTCTCCATCCCCACCATACTATCCACATCTTTCCCCATGTCCTCCACTGCACTGATGCTCCTGGTTCTCGAAAGCAGGGTGGAGTCGCCATCGGTCACCTTAAGCACATCCCCCTCAGGCCACAACCCCTCCTCAATGACCCCACCTAACACCTTATACTCAGTGTCTTCTTCCCCTCCCTCACCATTACCTGCGCCACCATCTATGTCCGCTCCACTGCTCCTCTTCCCTATGACTTCATCTTCCACATTGACTGCACCTTCTCCACCTATGTGATTGCTGCCGACATCAGCATCCATAGCTGCTCCCCTTCACTGGTAGCATCAGTTTCTCCCCAGGTTCCAAGTTGACTTTGTTCCCTTCCCCCAGCACAACTGTCCTGAAAGCGACACCACCCCCATTGTTGACATTGCCTCCACCAGCCTCCTTGGGTGTATTGCCGTCGACATCCTTGACACCACAGGCAGTGACCACCTCCCCATCCTTCTCATCATAATGTCTGCTCACCACCCCTTCGGTTCCCCGCCGTGCACCCCCTCCGAAGGTAGTCCATGACTACCGTCGTGCCAACTGGAATGCCTGCTGGGAATTCATCGCCAACTAGGTCGAAAGCCACCTTATTACCAATCACCATCCTGACAATATCATCCACATCTCGTCCTTCTTTCAACAGGCCATTATTGACACCGTGGAGGACCATGTTCCTACTGGAACCATTGACCCTCACCGTCACACTCTCCCTCCGTGGGCTGTCCTCCTCCTCCGCGAATCCTGCCGCCTCTATCGCTCCTTCCTGCGCACTAGTGACAGGGATACACTCCAATGCCACTGGGGAATACAGCGACATGTCCGGAACCTTATTACAGGAAAGAAACGCCGGAGCTGGCGCCAGACCTGTACATGACTCAATGCCACTCTCCTTATCAGCTCCTCCAAGTACTGGACCGCCTCCCATCGCTTTACTGGTTCCCATTCCACACCCCAATTACCCCCTTCTCCATAACGACCGCCCCCCTTCCCGACAACCTCAGTAAGGCCAACCAATTCGCTTCCCACCTTTCAGAGGTCTTCTTCATCCCTGATGATCCCCACTTTCATTATTCTCTTTTCCACACTGTCATGGAATGTGCTGATACCTCAGTCGCTTCACTTGGTCCTAGTCTCCAGTACTTGGGGTAGTTGCCCCCATCTGACAGTAACATTGCAATCACAGCACAAGACATTACACTCATCCTCCAATCGAAACGCAACACGGCCCTGGTCACAACTGTGTTACTTACCGCCACCTCAGAGAATGCCCCCTCTCCTTCCTGACTGTCCTTGCCACTTTATACATCATCATCCTCTCTACCAGCATCTACCCCAACCTGTGGAAGACTTCCTGCATCCTATTATTCCTCAAACCCAACAAACCCCCTTCTGAGGCCTCTTCAAATTGTCCCATTTGCCTCACCTCCATCTTCAGTCAGGTTTTCAAATCCATCCTCTCCCATCGTATCCATCGCCACCTCAATCAACACCACCTCCTCCCCCTTCCCCACTTTGGCTTCCGACCATCCTTCTCTGCTGAAGACCGTCTCCTTAACCTCGTCCACCTTCTTTCCCACCAACTTAACACCCGGAGTTCCGCCATTTTTGTTTCCCTCAGTCTCCAAAATGCCTATGACTATGTATGGCATCGCAGTCTCCTCTTTAAACTCCAAACCTACGCCCTGCCCATCAATTTTGTCCGTTTGGTCGCTTCCTTCCTCTCACACCGTCCTTCCTATGTCACCCTCCATGACACTAACTCCTGTCTCTTTTATCCTACTGCTGGTGTCCCCCCAGGGCTCTCCCCCTCCTCTATCTCCTGTACACCACAAATATGCCCAAGCCACCCCCACCTGTTCACCTCCTCAAATATGCTGATGACTCTGCCTTCCTGGCTCTCTATCCTACCCTTCAAAACTCAGGCAATCATCATAGGCAGCACCACCCACTCCTTTCGCCTCCATGGTTTCTACCTCACTATTTATGGTCGTCACATTCAGCTCACCCCCGCCCTGAGGTACCTTGACATCACCCTTGACTGTCACCTTACCTACACCCCTCATCTCCTGACCATACAGCAGAAAGCCCATTCCCGCCTCTGCTTCCATAAACTCTTGTCTGGCTGGACATGGGGATTGCATCGTTCCACCACCCCCCACACCTACAAATCCCTCATCTGCTCTGTCCTCTGTTATGCCAGCATTGCCTGGACTCTGCCCCCCGCCCCTGCTTTTATAAGGCTCTCCAAATTCTCAAATGCCATGTGCTCTGCCTTGCATTCCACATTCGCCTTCCTTGCCTCACATGACTCCTGTATGACCTCATCCCCTCCCCCACCTCCTCCTTTTTCTCCAACATCTCCATATCTTTGACACTGTCTGCAGGCTTGATCCCCACACTGCTTTCCTTCTTCCTCTCCACCCCTCACCCACTGCTGCACCTCTATCGCTTAATCCCTCACTCTCTCCACCTCCAGACCCTCCATCTCCTTCATCAGGGCAATTTCCAGCACTTCCCCCTGCTAGATGCAAAACTTTGCCCTGACATCTACCCTTCCTAGCAACTTTAGCCTGGCCTTGTTCCCCCCCCCCCCCCGCAAGCCCCCCCCCCCTTTTCCTCTCCCCTCCCTCTCCCAGAGCGGATTTCCCTCCTTCCCCCCTGTGTCCCTGCACTCCCTCCTCAGCTGTTTTCCTCTCTCGTCCCTTCTCTCCCCAGCCCTCCTTCAGCGCTCCCCCACCTCCTCCCCCTTTCTCTCCCCTCCTTCTCGCCTCCTTTTGCCTTCTGCCTTGTCTCCCCTCCTCCCAGCAGATCCTTCCAGGTTTTTATTCATTATCAAGTGTGCTGTTTTGTGTTTTGTTTGGTGGCGTTATACAGTGTCATCAGGTGATGTGGTTTAATTGTATGCTCGACCTGTATATTGTAAAGTTAGGGGAAGTTTACAATGGACTTCTGCAACCGATGTTAATGTATTGCTTGGCAGGGAAGGGGGAAGAAGGCTGTTAAATATGCCTCGTGTGCAGGAGGTCGAGCGGTCAGGATTTGATAGTGGGCACCCAGGGATGCCGTTAAATGACAAAATAGGAAATTAAGTACAATGAACAGGATATATTTCAATATACGGAGTACAAAGGGCGCGCCTAGGGTCGGACGTTAGCAGGTTTAGGCCAGTCTAGGAGGTCGAATAATTAATTAAAATGGGCAATGGAAGGGGAGGCGGTTCATGTTAACTTACGTTGGTGGCTGGTCGCGAAAGGCAGAGCCTCCAGCTGTGCCTTCCAAAACGACGTCTGTTCTGCTCAAGGTCTGGATTACAAGAGAGAGAAGCAAGTGCGTTCTGCTCCGCAGGATGCTCCGGCGTCCACACACGTGATCGGTATCCCGTGCACGCTATGGGCTAAAATCAATGGCGTGAATTTGCTAGCAGTTACAGCAGAGGGCTCAGGGCGTCTCCTGTCAGCAGCTTTAACTGGACAGAACCGCCTCGGTTTTGAAAGGTAAGCGACTTGTGTCACGTAGATATGGCGTGAATTACTCTGGGAGAAAACTTGTAAAGATTCAACTGGGCCTTTCAAATATATTTCTTAAACCAATTCCCTGAAACATTCCTTGACTGGCTGCCATCCTGTACAATCACTTTTCACTTGTTTTTGCCTCAAGTGTTTTTTTTAATGCGCTACATGTTGCCAGCTGTGTTTTTTTTTAACTTTACATCTACTTTTTAACTGTCTCCCAGTGCATGTCCCCATATTAGTGTGTATTTTAACTCCCATCATCTCCATTTACAGTGTTTTTATGTCCCACTTCTTATCCCCCTTTTATGTAAGAGTTCGCCTTCTGTATTTGTAAAGCCTTTTGGCTGAAGAGTGGTGGACCGTGCCACTGCCAGGTCTCCCTGGCCTGTGTGGGACAGGGGAATGAAATTACAATGAAGGAAAAAAAAAAAGAAAACTTGCAGTCTCTATACTTCGAAGTCTACAGATTATACCGCCTTGGCTACCCTCAGGGAGTAATCTATGGTTTCAAAGCGCCTTTTGCTGTTGCTGTCTATCTATCTGTCTGTCTGCCTGCCTTCCTGCCTGCCTGCCTGTTAGCTGCCGCCTGGAGCTCGACACCGGAGGGGCTACTGCCCCCTCTCTCTGAAGGCTCTCTAGACTCCACCACTGTCGCCACTGCCGCCTTCCTTCACCACCACCACTGTCCTCACTGCCACCGCCACTTTTCACCCTTGCAGCCGTCGCCGTCACCACCGGCACCATCTTCAGCCCCACTTGCACACCACCACCGAGTCCCACCCCACCACATCCATCATTTTCAACTCCCCCTTGGTTGCTCAAACCATGAACACATGGAACTCATCTGCCACCGCATCCCCATCCTTCCTTCCCTCCCTGTCCGCCCCACTCCTGCGCCATTTTCAGCTGTCATTTCTCCTGACCCTCCCTCAACCTTAGCTGTCGCCCCATCGCCATCTTCAGACTCCCCACCACTTACTGCATCTCCTATGACAGGCTCCCAGCCATCATGGAAGAAACCTGCTAAATGCCCTAATGTTGACATCGTGCCCCACTGTCTCCACAAAGAAAACCCCTGATCCATGTGACCCACCCACCCCCATGGACACAATCCTGGTCCCCACCCCTACAACCCCTTCTACCAACAACTCCGTCTTCTCCATTCCTGACCCTGAATTTCTCAACAACCCACCCTCGCCCAGGCCATCCGTAAATACTTCCCCAATGCCCCCATCTCCCTTCTGATTCCTCGAAAGGACTCGAGCCTCATTAAATCCCTTAATGCTTCCTTCCACCCTGATCTCCTCTCCAAAATCCCATGTATCCAATTTGGCCCACGGGCAGCCCTTACCCCCTACCACATCCTGTCCTCTCCCTGACAGTCTTAACCTACCTGACATCCACTGACCTTCACTGCCATGATCACGAAGCCCAGCCCCATGGTCACAGAGGAACTAAATTCCCATCGTAACATTGAAATCTGCTCCGCCCCTTGTATCTTTAATGATGCTGGGCCAACTTACCTAATGTGCCTCTTCAACGAATCCTCCTTCTCTATCGACTCCCTCCTTACAGAGGGAGCCGTAATCTACAATAGATGTCATAAAGTGGATCCCTCCAGTTCCTGGCTCCAATCCTACTGCTGCCAATGCTGCCTACAGCACAACGACCGTGACACTGCTGCCTGTAACATTCCCCCTACCTGTCCCCACTGCAAAGCTTACCACTTCTTGGAGAACTGCCCCAACCTTCCCTCTCCCCCCTCCTGTTATACCTGTAATGGACCCCATCCTACCTACTCCTCAAAATTTAAAGCAAAGCCTCCACCCATCACTCCTGAGCTCACCATCCATGCCTGCCCCATCGATGACCCCATCCACCACAACAACTCGCTCTGCCCTCCCCCACCACAGAGGACATCATCCACTTTGTCACCATAGTCCTCCAAAATATCCACCCCTTCCAACGCCCCCACGCCCTTGCTGCCCATTCCACCTCACCTCCTATGCCACCTACTTCCACAACCAGGCCCACTTTACATTCACCCCCCTCACTACCCTCGTCTAAATCTCCCCTACCATGGTGCGACAACATTACAGCATCCTTTACCATAATATCCGCTCCCTGCCCACCTATAAACTCCTCTTCCTCCAGTGACAATGTGTGGATTCCTTTATCCTCAATGAAACCTTCCTTCAACCCCATATCTTCCTCCACAGCTCCTTACACCCTCCACTGCACCAATAATGTGTACCACCTCAAGCTTCTCCATGTGTGGCCCCAACCTCTCCTCAACAATCCTGCTGAGCATCTCACCCTCAGCCTCTTCTTCCCCACCCTTACCATCACATGTGCCACCATCTACTTCCACCCTCATACCCCCATCCCATACTATTTCCTGGCCCACAATGACTGCACCTTCTCCATCTGCTGCAGACCTCAATATCTACAGCCATGCTCCTGCCAAACTCCAACAGTGGAATTATTTTATCACCACCCTCCAGGGAGACCTGGTTCCCTTCCCCCAACACACCCAACCTGAATCCATCACCACTCCCAACATGATTCCAGCCACTCCCAACCTCCTTGGGCGCATCACCAAGGATGTCCTTGACCTAACTGGCAGTGACCATGCCCTGTTCTCACTATCTCTAATGAACGCCATCCCCTCCCCGTTTTTCGCCCTGACATTCCTCCTAAACTTGTCCACGACTACTCCCACACCAACTGGGATGCCTACCTGGACTCCATACACACCCAGGTCGAACAACACGATATTATGCTCCAATCTCCTGATTACATCTCCCAAATTGCTGCCTTCCTCCACCAGACCTTGTCTGATGCCGTCGCCACCCATATCCCTACCAAAGCCATCCACCCTCACAGCCTGTTCCTACCCCCACAGGCTGTCCTTCTCCTTTGTGAATCCCGTCGCCTCTACCGATCCTTCCTCTGCACTCGTGACCAGGACACACTCACCTGCCACCAGCAATTACGACACATCCACAACATGCTTACTGCGAAGAAACGCTGTGCCTGCCGACAGACATGTACACAACTTAACGCCACGCTCCCAATAAACTCTTCCTAGTATTGGTCTGCTTTCCACCACCTTATTGGAAACCGCCCTACCCTGCAGTATCCACTCCTTGATGACCATCCCTTTCCTGACAACCTCAGTAAGGCAAAACACTTTACCTCCCACCTATCTGATGTCTTTTCCTATCCAGATGATCACCAGTTTCATTATTCCCTCTTCCCTGATGTCATCAAATGTACGGATACCTCCACTCCACCCCTTGCTCCTAGCTTCCAGTACTTCAGCCACACACCACCATCAGGACTTAACGCTCCCATCAGTACACAGATCATCAGCCTCACACTCTTCACTAAACACAACACTGCTCCCAGCCACGACCGCATTACCTACCGCCATCTCAAACACTGCCCTCCTTCCTTCCTTGCTGTCCTCGCCGACCTCTACAATGTAATCCTTGCCACTGGCTTCTACCCCAACCTGTGGAAAACCTCCCAAATCCCGGTGTTCCCCAAACCCAATAAGCCTCCATCTGATGCCTCTCCCTGTCGCCCTATATGTCTCACCTCAGTGTTCAGCAAGCTATTGGAATCCATCCTTACCTGGTGCATCCATCACCACCTCCACTGACACCACCTTCTCCCCAACACCCAATGTGGCATTCTACCTTCCTTCTCTGCCAATGACCAACTTCTAAACCTCACTCATCTCCTCTCCCTCCAGCTTAACTCCCATCACTCCACCACTTTTGTCTCCCTAGACCTTGAAAAGGTCTACGAGCTTGTATGGCACCCTGGTCTCCTGTTTAAACTCCAGACCTACGCCCTTCCTATCAACTATTACAGTCTGATTGCCTCCTTCCTCTCCTGTCGCCCCTCCTACTTTACCATCCATAATGCCGATTCCTGCACCTTCTACCCCTCCGTGTCTGTGCCCCAGGGCTCTGTCCTCTCCCTTCTCCTCTACCTCCTGTACATGGCAGATGTGCCCCAATCCCTCCCGTCAAGTCCACCTCCTGCAGTATGCCAACGACACCGCCTTCCTTACCCTTGCTCCTACCCTTCTCCAGACTCACCTTGACCCTTCTGCCCCATGGTGTAACCAGTAGCGCCTCAAAATCAGTCCTTCAATCCATCCAAGACCCAGGCAATCATCATAGGTCAGACCACTCACTCCTTCTGGCTCCTTGATTTTTCCCTTACCAGCTGCGCTCATCTTCTCCACCCTCTCCCCCATCCTCACCTACCGTCACCTCACCTGGATCAGTCATCTCCTCTCTAACCAATCCAAAGCCCACAACTGCCTCTGTCTCCTTAAACTCCTCTCTGGCTGGATATGGTAGTTGAACCCCTCTACCCTCCTCCATCCCATCCTCTGTTATGCCAGTCCCACCTGGATGTCCACCCCCCCCCACCCAAATTCTCTAAGTCCCTCCAGATCCTTGAGCGCCTTCTGTCTGTGCCTCTTGTCCTCCATACGGATCCTCTATGACCTCATTCCTTTCCCCCTTCTGCTCATTTTCCTCGAACATATATGCATCCTCTACAGCTCCCAGTGACTTGATCCCCCTCATCCCCTGGTTGCTCCTTCCCTCTCCAACACCTGCCTGCTGCTGCACCTTCACCACTGTGTCACCCCTACCCTCCACCTCTACACCCTCCATCCCCTTTTTTGAGGTGGCTTCCATCAAATCCCCCTCCTGGTTGATGCCCCTCTCTCACTCCATTTATCCCCCTATCAACTATGATACTCACCTCCTCCTCCCTCCCTCTGTCCTTATCCTGGGCTCCCTCTCTCCCTGCCAACCTTCTCTTTGACTCCTTGCTTTCCCCCCTACCTGAGTTCTTTTTCTTTCCCCTCCACTGCCTTCTCTGCTCCTTCTCACGTCTGCCCTGCCCACCCAATTTCTGTGACCTCTCCCTCCAGTGGCTCCCCCTTTTTTGCCTTTCCTCTCCTCCCCCTCATCTGTCTAGGTCCTCCCCCCATATGCCTTCATACTCTGTACTGCAGTATTTCCATGATTGTTCAGTGCTGGTGTCCTGTTTTTAAGTGTTGCAAACAGCCCATATACTGTCGCTAGGTGTGCTTTTAACTGTTGCGAACAGAAACCAGACTGTCGCCGTGTTTTTTAGTTGTGCCTGTCTACTTACTATGTGTTTTAATCAGCATCACCTACCTTTTGTTTTTTTTATTTTCTTCGCAACTTTTTCGCCTTGTTTCAGTTTTTAACAGTCACCGTTCATCCCCTGCTTTTATTGTTATATCTCCTAATTCTGTTTTTTAACTTTTCTGTGGGCTGCAGAGCGGCGTATTGTGCTGCTGCCAGGAAAGGATGAAAAACTTGCAGTCTCCAGTGACGGACACTCACCTGAAGACAGCTGGACGATTGCCAGAGAAATATCGTGGCAAGAAGTCAATGTGATCCGGCTGCAATCCCGAAACCTCATCAAACAAATTTATATGAATTTCCAATTAAGTTTCAATGCTTTTACAAAAATGATCATGGAAGTTGGCTTTACAATTCATTGTGATGCTTCTGAAACAGTTATGTCAAAATATTATAATACTCATATCAAAATTACATGACACTTGTATCCATTAAAATGTCTCAATAATTTCGTCAAATGGTCTACCAATACGGTCCTGTCTTAGCTTCTTACATAAATCCTGTCTCTTTACAGTTATCTGAATCGTAAATACTATCACGTTCCTATCTATGAATTTCATGGACATTAAATTAAAGACTACATCCACCACTCATGGTCTCACGGTAGCGTTCTCGCTTCCCGAGCATGGGGTCCCAGGTTCGATTCCCAGCGGGGTATCGAATTTTCACCTGCCTCGAGACGACTGGGTGTTTGTGTTCTCCTCATCATTTCATCATCATCATCCTGATCCTCATCAGCATTCGTGGGTGGTGACAGGAAGAGCATCCGGCCACCCCTCAAACTAACCTCGCCAAAACCATTGATAACATTGCCGAACCTGCGCTGCTGCGGGATATGGGCTCAAGGAAAAGAAGATTGAATTGAAGACTACATGTAAAGAAAGGGTTAAGTCCAAATTTCACTAAAGTGAGTTATTGGCGTCATTTTGTAGTTCACCAGACATACTTTCAGTTGCATCTATTCAGTTGGATATAATGGATTTAATCTCAGAGCTACAGCCAGATAAAATCATAGTATAGAGTGAGGGGCCAAGTCCATCCAGAACACTGTCAGACGAGTGAAGTCCTGCAGGTGTGGATTTCTGGACTATACTGAGTTTTCTCTCTGATTTTATGAAAGTTGCATTGTTGGCATTGTTAAATGCAATGTCATTGTTGATTTTCCTTGTTTACTGTAGAAGTTCGTGATTTCCGTTAACACAAAGATTAGCTTCTTTGCTTTCTGGTGCATGGAAATGAATTTCATGTGAAATCCAGTTGCAGTCTGTGTGTTCATTAATAATGGAATATCCAGAATAAAGCAGCAATGGTAAGTCTAGAAAAAGACTGAGTTATGGTACACAATCTGAAATATGTGAAAAACTAAGAACAATGTCACCTGAAGTTGGAAAGTGTTGCAACTTCAAGAAAAATTGTACTGATATACTAACTGACACAGAAAATCTAAACTCATATCTAATTTGAATCTGCTACAGGACTGGAATGAACAAAAGCTATTACCTGTCAGGAGTGATTTATACTGATAATATTCAAAGCTAAAGTCTTTGCAGAGATGATACAGTAACTACTTTGGGTGATTACATTTTGTAATAGTGTAAGAGTAATAAACGATAATACTATGACAGAATTAACTGTTTGTCAAAAGGCCTCTCAAAGAAAAGATTAGAAACTATCAGGAACCCCTCGAATATGAGGACATATCACCAGCTGACAAATGAGGGAACACTGAGCTCATAGTCTTTCCGCAGAAACAGAGCAAACATCTGCGCTCACAGCACTGCACTTACAGCATGTCATTTAGAGAGAAGTCCATACGTTACAGCATACATAAAACAAAGAAACAGTGTTTGCCTGAAAAACTAACTATTAAGAGGATATTTAAAATGTTTCATGAGAGACATCCTACTTGTTTAGCATCATATGAAACCTACCGTAAAATATTTAATACTAAATTTAGTACCACGTTCCGTTCCCCTCAATGAGATGTATGCTGTACTTGTCATAAGTTTTCTGTAACTCTGAAAGTTACAATTGTGACTTTGGGCCACAACAACTCGTGCATGTAACAGATGGAAAGGAAAGATTAGATGTTTATAATAGTATTAAGAAAGTGATGACTGAATGTAAAGAACACCGCCAATAAGCTGATGCATTCTATCAGCATAAAAGACAATTTCGACAGAGAAACAGAAATCTTAAAGCACTGAATCGATGCATATGGGTTTCCAGCGGAATATTGTATGTCCAAGCATCTGTGCCAATACCGTTTAATACAAGTGCCACCTTTCTCTATGTTTATTTGACATACATCGACTCCCAGACACTAACGCAGTATTTTATGTGAATCGTGAAATAATAGTGGAGAAAGGTTCAAAGGTAGTTCGTTCCTGTATCATTATGCTACTACAAGCCTGGATCCCAAAATTGAAAGTCTGGAAATCTGTGGCTCATGTAAGACGATAAAAAAAACAACAACAAAAACTGTACCTTTGTCAGGTTCATCTATTATATTGTCCATCATGCAAAGCCTCTTGAATATATTTATGTGACATTCATATCTGGAAAGTAATAAAAACACAGGCCTTATGAGATGTAAAACAAGAGCTGAGCTTCCAATGGACTGGATGGACTGACTCCTAAAATTGTTGAAGTTGATGTCTCAATGGTACTTGAGTGGAGTAATTTCTCGCAGCCAAGATACCGATCAAAATGCCCATTTCCAACTCGAATTATTTAGAAGATGAAAGTAGAATATCATAATCTAATTTTAGTATTCGACTAAGAAACTTAAAACCACACATTCAGTAAAACAGGCATACAGGGTCCAATTTTTAAATATATTTCCAGTTTCTTTAACAATTAATGAAGAATGGTCATTCAGTGCACAAAACAAATTACAAGAACATACTTCATTAAGCGTTTCAAACTTTAAAACTGCTCCCCTCAACCCTTCTTCCTGTGTAGTCTTCAGTTGGAACTTTTGTTTAATTTGTTTTTGACATACTTTTAGTTTGTGCTTCAGTATATTTGTAAATTAAAAACAATTCATCTTAAGCTGACTTATTCCCATAAATACAGTACTCCAACGAAGTTAGAGTTCAAGCTCTTGTATTTCTGTAATTTCTCTTACATACTCGTATTGCGTTGTAGTATCGAATTATTTATTATGGCCAGAATCACAGTTTTCGTTCAGTGTTGTCCTGTTTTGGTGTATTACAAATTCTTACTCTATTCTCCTTCATGGTAGCAATGAATGATTTCCTGCATAATCTTCCCCATTCTGTGATCTGCTATGCATATGTTGTTGTTGTTGTTGTTGTTGTTGTGGTCTTCAGTCCAGGGACTCGTTTGATGCAGCTCTCCATGCTACTCTATCCTGTGCAAGCTTCTTCATCTCTGAATAACTACTGCAGCCTACATTCTTCTGAATCTGCTTAATGTATTCATCTCTTTGTCTCCCTCTATGATTTTTACCCTCCACACTTCCCTCCAATAGTAAATTGGTGATCCCTTGATGCCTCAGAACATGTCCTGCCAACTGATCCCTTCTTTTTTCAGTTTGTGCCACAAATTCCTCTTCTCCCCTATTCTATTCAGTACCTCTTCATTAGTTACTTGATCTACCCATCTAATCTTCAGCAGCCTTCTGTAGCTTCTGTTCTCTTCTTATCTAAACTATTTATCGTCTATATTTCGCTTCCATACAAGTACTTTTAGAAAAGACTTCCTGACAAATCTAGACTTGAGGTTAACAGATTTCCCTTCTTCAGAAACACTTTCCTTTCCAGAGACAGTCTACATTTTATATCCTGTCTACTTTGACCATCATCAGTTATTTGCTCCCCAAATAGCAAAACTCGTCACTGCTTTAAGTGTCTCATTTCCTAATACAATTTGCTCTGCATCGCCTGATTTAATTCGACTGCATTCCATTATCCACGTTTTGCTTTTGTTGATGATCTTATATCCTCCTTTAAAGACATTGTCCATCCCGTCCAGCTGCTCTTCTAGATTCTTTGCTGTCTATGACAGAATTACAATGACCTCAAAGTTTTTATTTTTTCTCCATGGATTTTAATTCCTACTCCAAAATTTTTCTTTTATTTTCTTTACTGCTTGCTCAGTACACAGATTGAATAACATCTGGGATAGGCTACAAACCTGTCTCACTCCCTTTTCAATCACTGCTTATCTTTCGTGCTCCTTGACTCTTATAACTGCCATCTGGTTTTTGTACAAATAATAAATAGCCTGTGACTCCTTGTATTTTACCCCTGCCACCTTTAGAATTTGAAAGAGAGTATTCCAGTGAACATTGTCAAAAGCTTCCTCTACGTCTACAAATGCTAGAAACGTAGGTTTACCTTTCCTTAATCTATCTTCTAAGATTAATCATAGGGTCTGTATTACCTCGCATGTTCAAACATATTTATGGAATCCAAACTGATCTTCCTTGAGGTCGTATTCTACCAATTTTTTTAATTCGTCTGTTAAAGAATTCGTGTTAGTATTTAGCAGCCATGACTTATTAAACTGATATTTCAGTAATTTTCACATCTGTCAACAACTGCTTTCTTTTGGATTTGAATTATTTTATTCTTCTTGAAGTCTGAGGATAATTCACCTGTGTCATACATGTTGCTCACTAGATGGTAACGTTTTGTCATGGCTGGCTCTTCCACGGCTATTTGTAGTTCTAATGGAATGTTGTCTCCTCACGGGGCCTTTTTCTGACTTAGCTCTTTTGCCGCTGTGTCAAATTCTCTACACAGTATCACATCTCCCATTTCATCTTCATCTACATCCTCTTCCATTTCCATAATATTGCCCTCAAGTACATTTCCCTTGTATAAAGCTTCTATATACTCCTTCCACCTTTCTGCTTTCCCTTCTTTGCTTAGGACTGGTTTCCCATCTGCAACTCTTGACATTCATACAAGTGGTTTTCTTTTCTCCAAAGGTCTCTTTCATTTTCTTGTAGTCAATAACCATCTAACCCCTAGTGATGTATTCCTCTACATCCTTACATCTGTCGTCTAGTCACCCTTGCTTAGCCATTTTGCACTTCCTGTCGATCTCATTTTTGAGACGTTTGTATTCCTTTTTTCCAACTTCATTTACCACATTTTTATATTTTTTCAATTAAATTCAGTACCTCTTCTGTTACCCAAGGATTTCTATTAGCCCTCGTCTTTTTACCTACTTGATCCTCTGCTACCTGCACTATTTCGTCTCTCAAACCAACACATTCTTCTTCTGCTGCACTTTCACTTTGTCCAGGTCCCATCTCCTTAAATTCCTACCTTTTTTAAGTTTCTTCAGCTTTAATGTACAGTTCATAACCAATAAATTGTGGTCAGAGTCCACATCTGCTCCTGGAAATGTCTTACAATTTAAAACCTGGTTCCTAAATCTCTGTCTTTTTAAATCTCTGTCATATTATTATATAATCTATCTGAAACCTTCCAGTGTCTCCAGGCCTCTTCTAGATATACATCCTTCTTTCATGATTCTTAAACCAAATGTTGGCTGTGATTAAGTTATTCTCCATGCAAAATTCTACCAGACGGCTTCCTCTTTCACTCCTTACCCCCAGTCTGCGTTCGCCCACTATTTTTCCTTCTCTTCCTTTCCCTGCTATCTAATTCCAGTCCACCACGACTATTAAATTTTCGTCTCCCTTAACTATCTGAATAATTTCTTTTACCACATCATACATTTCTTCAATCTCTTGATCATCTGTGGAGCTAGTTGGCATATGAACTTGTAGTACAGTGGTAGGTCTGGGTGTCATGTCTCATCTTGGCTACGATAACACAGTCACTATGCTGTTTGTAGTACCTTATCCATGCTCCTATTTTTTTATTTATTATTAAACATACTCCTGCACTATCCTGGAGATCCGAATGGGGGACTATTTTACCTCTGGAATATCCTACCCAAAAGGGCACCATCATCATTTAACCATACAGTAAAGCAGCATGCCCTTGGGAAAAATTACGGATTTAGTTTCCCCTTGCTCTCAGCTGTTCGCAGTACAAGCTCATCAGGGCTGTTTTGGTTAATGTTACAAGGTCAGATCGATCAATCAACCAGACCGTTGCCTCTGCACCTACTGAAAAGGCTACTGCCCCTCTTCAGGACCAACACGTTTGTCTGGCCTCCCAACAGATACCCCTCCATTGTGGTTGCACCTATGGTAGAAAGAGAAGCTGTCTATATCACTGAGACATGCATGCCACCCCACCAACGACAAGTTTCTTGGTTCATGTGTGGATGCAGATGGCACACCATGACACATAAGTATTACAACAAATGTCACTGTAATCACTAGACGCTGCAGTGGAGTTGTCCTCCTCCAATTAACCTCGTTGTAAGTGGAGTGTCGTTAATAACTCGTTTTATTGTTTTACTCTTCAAGATCTGATAGTTGCCATAGTCTATCATGTATTCATTGGTGAATTATCTTACTTGGAGAACTAGTACTGAGAGTTCTTGTCAGTCTAACTCTCACACTTGGGTGTGTAATTTTCCATGTTGAATTAGTATGTTGATGTAGAAGATGTTGTGCATGTGTGATTCTAGATGGACGTTCTCCAGAGAACTCCCGCTTTCCCTGTCTTTCTGACTGTCCAGGTCCTCCAAAATCCAAATAACTCTGTTCCAATACTATAATATCGATAGCTACTCAAATAAGTAATTCCCAGGTGGTCATAAGTAGTTCCCAAGTGGTCCTGTTATACTACTCATATGAGGACCCAGAAGTATCAATATATAATCACACAGAAACGTTTTAATTTTGTATTCAATTGAAGTAAATGTAAGTATATACGATATTTTACTTGATTTCTTTGTCTCATAAGAAAACATCAGATGCTTTTATTTCTTCATTAATGATAATCTTTAAACAAGAATGTCACCTTTTGGAATACTTTTAAAAAAGCAGTTGCTATAAATATTGAGGAAACATTGTGTTTGTTCATACCAATGCAGTATAAAGAAGACAGAACAAAATCAGTCTAGATATCGTGAAAGAATGTGAAATTGAGGTAAACATTATTAGGAAGAAAAGTAAATTTTTAGCATTAGTCTTGTGGGTTTTATGCACAGAATACAAATTTATGTCATAAATTCGGAAAGTACGCGAAATCGAAGTTTCAACATATTTGTGGAAAGACGACACTCCCCATCACTACGTTTTAATTTTATTTTCGCCATATTATTTTCTCATAGTATCTTGCGTCTTTTAATTCAAAATGGTAGTTGCACGTAGCTAAATAGTGAATGCAACGAAATTATGGAAAAAATTTTGAGTAATGACTCATAACCTAAAAAATAAGCCTGCACCGATATAACAATTTTGTAACAGAGAAATTATTGTGAGGTTCATATATACCTTTCATTTGTTTATCAGGCTTAGAGGAACTGCTGACTTTCTGTTGTTTTGTTTCTGCAACAGCTCAGTGAGTAATAGCCTGTTTAAATAAATTGGACATATTGCCACAAAACTTCACAGTTTTAAAACATTTTTTGTACTTTGCTGTGGTGCCGTTCATTCGGTAAAATATGTCCATTCTGTTCTAACAGTAATCAGTATTGTAAAAAGTCTCAAATCCATATTTGCATTTGGTTGTATTGGAGCACACCTACATCTGTGATCCCCACTGTTGTCTGTAAATTACTGGATTATTATTAGTATTAAAGCTTTTGGAACCTGTAATGGAAAACGACATATTCACAAGAACTTGTGACTGATACTAAGTTTTGTAATAAGAATACACTATTTGACATTGTTTGTTTTCTTCTACAATTTCGTTTGTACACAAAATTTCATAAGTTACTGAGTTTGAACAATTGTTTGCAAAATGCAAATTTCAGCTAAAGAGCATAATTATTTTGATAACTAACATTTACAGAGGTTTCAATGATAGAGCTACAGTATTCGATACAACTAAGTACCTTGTAAGTGATAGTGAAGATTTTTATCTCCTGAACTTTTTATATTGAATAACTAGCTTAGTGGCTCTGCTTTGCTCACATAAACCACATGGCCTGCATAGATTTTTTTGTCTTTATTAAACAGAATTTTTATATTATTCACAAATAGCAACATCTTATAAGCTTTTCTTGCTAATTAAAGCCATGTAAGCATGGTCCTTTTCGAATGTACTTCTGACCAAAAAGCGATTCTGGTAGTCTGAAGTTTTTGTCAGTTATGCTTTTTGCATTCTTGTGGACATATTTCTGTAGCAACTTTCATCCCCTCAGGAATATTTCTTTATATCTAACAGAAAATTGAAATACCAGTTTTTTTAATTAAGGTTTAATTTTTTAATGTAATGAAATACCTTGTCAAAAATTTTCATCCCCTATTGCACCCAGTTAGGGGCTGAATTTCCAGAAACGCTGAAATACGCATTTTTGTTTTTAGCTGAGAAGATCCAGCTTCCAAATTCCCTTAATAGCAACATACTCCCAAAAAACCTTTTATTCCCTATTTCACCATTTCTTAAACAATGCCTACAGCTCAATATCCATGCCCTCTAGAAACTAAGTTTCTATCTCTGTGGTTTGGGATGGACACTGATGAGTTATTGAATCAGTCTGGCCCTTTTTCACCCAGTTAGGGGTTGAAGCCAAACATCAATTTTCAAAGATTTAGCTTTAAAAATGCTTTTGCAATTACATATTTTCATATAACTTTTCACCTACTATTTCACCCTCTTAGGGGTTGAATTTCCAAAAAGCAGTTAAATATGTATGTTTTATTGCTCACATAGATTCCAAATACTGATTTTCATCGATTTAGCTTCTAAAATACTAGCACAATGAAACATTTCGATAAAAACCGTCATCCCCTGTACTACCCCCATGGGGGTTGAATTTCCAGAAACAGTGAAACACATATTTTTTATTTCTAACTGAGAAGTTAAATTTAAATTTTCATGGACTTAGCTTTAAATATGTTTTTGAAGTAAAATATGTTCACAAAAAATCTCATCCCCCATATCATTCCCTTAGGGATTCAGCTTCCAAAAAAATTGAAACACTTCTTTTATATATAACTGAGAAGTCAGGTACCAATGTTCATAGATGTACCTTTAAAAATGCTTTAATAGTTCTCTAGTAATGACATATTTTCAAAAAAAGCTTTCATCCAGAATTTCAAACCATAGTGTTAAATATCCAAAAATGCTGAAACATGTATTCCTTTATTTATGACTGATACTAATATTAAATACCAATTTTCGTAGGTCTAGACTCAAAATCTCCTTAATAGTGACTTTTTCGGAAAAAAGCCCTCGTCCTCTTTTTCACGCCCTTACGGTTGGAATTTCGAAAAATACCTTCTTAAACAACGCCTAGAGTATAAGATCCACACCCTCTCCAAGTTTCAAGTTTCTATCTGTAACTATTTGGGCTGGGTGATGATTAGTTGGACAGCCAGTCAGGACATTGTCTTTTATATATACAGGTTGGTCACATTACATGGCCTTTTTCTATAACTTTTATATCAATAACTTTGTCTATTTTAAAAAAAAACTGTATTAAACAGTGAATTACTAGATTAGAAATTATTGTTTGAACAGAATAGAAATGTGTATGAATGAAATTCAAAATTATCGAAATAGTATAGGCAGCTCTGTTACTTACAGGAGATTCAATTACACGAAATGTTGTTAGACAAAGAATAATAAATGTGAAGGTACTGAACATATCATAAATATACAATAATATAATAAAAGGTACAGTAAAATAATTCATTAATGAGTGATTACATGAACATACTATAATCACACAGTGCCTAAAAACATCCGCCACATGAACCTTATACTTGTTTGTAAATACACTTTAATTTAAAAGTACTGACTGCTGCTAAACTAGAAATATGTTTAGTAACTGTTTTGTTTCATTACAGATACCACTTAGATTTTCTGATCCAGATAGTGATAAAAGCCAACGAAAATCTCGGTTCCTAGTTTCCACTGCAGACTGTTCTTACACAATAGAACAAAAATGTGAAAACAGATTTTGTGGATGTGCTGAAATTGAAAATGAAGTAAAGCAGAGAATATATAAAACAGGCACCCCACTGTCACTGCAGGTAGGTTGAAAGAAGTATTATGCAACAATAGCTGTTATAAATTTAGCAAATGCAGAATAAATTCTGAATTTTCTATAATACCAATAGTTGCCAGAGCTGGAGATCTGGGCATGACCATCGCTACGATTTTTGTGCCCCAGGCTCACCTCCTTCAACTTTCTTTAAAAATTTTAAACATTGGTTTTTTGGATAAAGCCAAAAAATTATAATGCAAAGAAATCAAGCAGCCTTTTTAAGAGATTTTTCAATTGCTCACAGTTTTCATAAATTCAATACTTTACATAATTATACTTCCTTTCTAGCTTTTGTAGTTGCGAACTCTTTTATAATCGCAGTAAAATCCAATGAGTGGACTACCTATGTCTCTACTAGGATCATAGATACTCCAACAAGCTGCACTTGCCCCACTGCATTTCTCAAACAAGTCTTAACTTTTGCAACTACGCTAAATGACCACTCTTCTTGGGCAACAGTAAGAGGCCAAGTGCAGAAAATCCTTGAGGCTACTATTTCATTTGGAAATATGTTCTTGAAATTGGATATAGGAAGAGCATTGAGAATCCTCAGAATGAAAATTGACTCAGACATTAAATTAGGTGCATGAAGTTTTTTTAACGACAAAATTTCTTTTTTGAAATCCTATTTATCAACGCCTATGGTGTACAAAGGTGCTAATTTTCTACGCACAATGATAGTGTAAGATCGTCGAGACTGAATGTAGTTCCATAAGAAACTAAACATGTCCGTAATGTTGTCTATGGAAGTATACCTTGTAGTCAAGTTTCCTACAACCGTTTCTGGAATAAGATTGAAAACATTCAGTTTAAAACTGCAAATTTTAAAATGGTCAAGGCCTATTGCATATTGAACCAAAGTTTGGGTTTTCAGCCAGTCGTCCTTCAGTACATTCCACGATATTTCAACTGGGCACCTGCCAGTCATTATCAGGTGAGCCATCAAAGACTGACAATGACGTCCTCCGTTCCGCACTGTATCGCATGCTGTGAGTATTCTACATGTGTATCAAAATCAAGTTGACAAATGGAGCACACTGCATTGTGGCAGCCCCTGATGGAACCGCAGAACTCCACTGTGCTCTGCATTACCGCAGGCCGTGGTCGTCGACACACTCTCTCCTCTCCGATTAGAGTATATCGTGAAGATGATAGGGTTCCAATCACTGTCCAGCTGCTAGATGTTATCACGGTTCATCAGATTTTCCGGCAGGCGTATTTCTACGGATTTTTTAATAATGGAGACCCTAAAAGATATTGCTGTGGTCAGAACCATTGTTTTATCATACCCCATTGAATATCCTTGGAAATACAATGTTTGGCAATGGCTGACTTGCTTGGTTGCAGAAGGCAAATGCAGCGTTGATGTTTAGTGCAGTGTTCCTTCATGGTGTGTGTGGTCTAACCTATGTAAGCCATACCACAGTGGCAAAGTATTTTGTAAATTCCCAGCCTTCCGCAACAACAAATAGTCCTTCGCTGATCCCAAAAGGTCTACGATCTTACATGGTGGGCGGAAACCACTTACACCTGACATTTACAGAGGACCGTTGCTGTCTCTTAAACGAAATATTGCCAACAAAGGGACGAAAAGCTAAAGATTTTGAAAAAGTGTTATCCTCTTGTGGATAAAGGTTTTTAGTTTTAATTCATAGTGTCCTTTAACCATTCAGGTAGCATATCCCTTTTCCTACTATCTTTGGGGGGGGGGGGGGTGAGGGCTCTTTAAGGAAACTATCTAGAGCTGAGTCTGTGTGAGCTCTCTAAGCAAGTGTTTTAAGCACACTCATAGTTTGTGAGGGATGGTGACAACTCGACACTTGTGAATACAAATTAGTGTGAATGGGTTTACCATAAACTAAATGTCCCAGAGAGCCATCATTCTTCGATCTAACCAAGACATCACGAAAGGCAGACAACCAAGTTTCTCTATTTCCGTAGTGAACCGAATGTTTTTACGACTGGAGTTCAGCTGATGTAGAAACTCCGTTACCTTAGCTTCTCTTATCGTCTGCATATCTCCAAAAAACAGTTGATTTAAAGACAACTGATTTAAGTGCTCTCTCCTCGAAATGGTTGGCCACCAAGAGTGAATGACACTGCCAGTTTCTTCAAAATATTCTTGGTTAAATATGATATAGGTGATGGAAAGAGTGTGTCGAAACAACGCAATGATGTCTGCCTGAAACTTATTACCAATTATTGCCAAAGAATCTGCGAGTAGGATCTTTGTAAAAAGTGATACCACATCAAAGCTAACTAAACAGTCCAAACTGCTTAGATGGAGTGCCCGCAGTCTACTGCTAAAGTGAACCGAATTACGGATGTAATGTGAGCATTTACCCACCAATAGTTTCACCAAAGAAGCAAAGTGTTTGGCTAATTCATACGTAGGAGTTTCAAGATTTCTCTAAAATAGACGTAAAGGTAGGATTTCTTTATGAATTTTTACTGTGTCGTACAGTCCCTGTGGTACACCACGATGTGTTCTTAACCTCTTGATGATTTCTGAAGGAAGGAAGGAGAAACACAGGAGCGCAGGAGTTTTCCATTGCACATGTCCTGTAGGATCGCGGTCAGTCATACTTGCAGGATCATTAAGCAGACCATGCATCTTATCAGCAGACACAATTCGAGTTAACAAAACAGTTGCACTACTTTTGTGAGTCTTCAGTACCACTACATCAGTGTCTTCTTGTACATTTCATATTGCAGCCCTTACTGCAGAGATTAAATTACTGCGTTGAGAATGAGCTTTCAAAAGAGCACGTTACGTTTCCCTTGTCATTTCTTCTCCAGCATTCAAAGAAAGTCGTCGCACACTCACGTAATATATTAACGGCAGTGCTCTAGGTGTAGCTGCAAAATTAAGTCCCTTGATTAATACAAACAGCGTTGCATTGTCCAAATTCTTCTCCGCGAAATTCGTAGTGAAATGTCGTGCAACTGATACAGTGCTTCTGAAATGCTATCCAGCCTTTGTCCTGTGTAGCAAATCCTCTCTTTCACTATAGCATGACTAGCTTTCTTAGTAATTTTCCGTGCAGCGGCAGTCTTAATACATTGCGTCACTCTGGCATATTTTGGTATTATGTCGTGGTCCTGACACCTCAATAAAATGATTAAAGAACTCAGAAAAGGTCTGCTCTCTTACCACGTGGCTTATTAAAACTTCAGATATCTGAGGCCATCTGCTCCCTGTAAAGACTTCTGAATTGAATTTTAAAATTTTTCCAAGCGATCTGAATGGTGAATATCTTGGTTAGATGGAAGAATTATGGCTCTCTGGGTCATTCAGTTCATCGTAAGGCCACTTGTACTGATTTGTATTTAAAAGCGTCGAGCTGTCATCACCCATCGCAAACTATGAACGTGTCTCAAATGCTTGCACACAGAGCTCACACAGTCTTAGATCTGGATAGTTTGCTAAAGAGCCTGCCCATCTAAAGACAGGTTCAAGAAAATGGATATTCTACGAGTCGGATTAAAGGGCACTATCAGTTAAAATCAAGAACCAGGAAGTGGATAAATATGAGGACGTGCCGCCAAAATCTTTAGCTTTTCTTACGTGGGCAACGTTTCGTTTAAGATTTCAGTTGTTTACAACTCACCGTCTAAGACTGCAGACCTTCTGGGATCAGGGAAAGATGATTTGTCATTGCAGAAGGCCGGAATTTATAAAATTCGAGTACTTCGTCAATGTGGTACAGCTTACACACGGCGGACCACGTGCACCATGAAAGAACATTGCACTGAACATTACCAGTGCACTCACCTTTGGCAACCAAGCAAATCAGATAGTGTTGAAGATTGTATTTCCACAACACGTTCAATGGAGTATGATAAAATGATAATACAATGATTGTGACCACAGCATCTCTTTGGATCTCCATTATTAAAGAATCCGTAGAAATACGCTTGGCAGAAAATCTGATGAACCGTGATAGCGGCTACCATTTGGACAGTGCGTGGCTCTGTCGTCTCCAAGATTTGTTCTAATCGAAGACGACAGAATGCGCCAAGGGCCGTGGTGATCGGTACAACACAGAGGACAGTTGAGTTCCGCGGTTCCACTAGGGAGGGCGTTCCCACGGGGAAGTGTGGTCCGTCTACCAACTTCAATTTTGACGCATGCACGGAATACTCGCATTGCGCTATATAGGGCGGAACGGAGCATGTCTTTGTTCCCCCTTCCTCTCCACCCCAGAGCATTGCCGCACCTTTACCGCTGTGTCCCGCCCTCTCAACATCTCCACACTCTCCACCTCCTTTCCCAACGCAACTTCCAGAATCTACCCCCCCCCCCCCCCCAGATGATGAGCTTCACCCTGACATCTACCCCTCCTAAAACCCCACCTTCTCCCCCTACTCCTCAGGGCTCCCTCTCCCCTCCCCTTCCCTTCCCCTAGCGGTTTCCTTCCCTCCTACAGTAAGACAATATGTGGTAATACAGAGCAACCGAATTTTGCAATGAGTTGCATGCTCACTACACTGGTGTGGGGCCTGGTGTTATGTTGCATGTGAAAGCTGGTCTTCTTATCTGGCTTTACTCTGGAAACTCAGGCTTACAGCTTAGTCAGTGTCATCTTGCAGCGTGCTGAATCGACAGTTTCTCCAGGCTCCAGGGCATCCAAAAGAAACACACCCTGCCTATCCCAGAAGATCATGCACATCAATTTTCCTGCAGACGGCTGTGTCTTGGATTTCTTATTCGGCGGAGAATTCGAATGTCGCCATTCCATGGACTGTCTTTTGAATTCATGCTCACAGTGGTGACACCATGTCTCATCTCCGGTGACGATGCTATTCAGAAAATTGTCACCTTCAGCTTCATATTGGTCCAATAGGTCTCAACAAATTTCCATTTGATATTCGATGAGTTTTTTGTTCTTCTGTAAGCATCCACAGGACCCATCTCGCGCAGACTCTGCAATATCCAAGACGTTCCAACATTGTTTTCAAGGCATTACAGCTGACATTCAGCTTTGCAGATAATTCTCTGGTCGTTATCCGCCGATCACCACAGATGTGTTGATACAGACACTCTTCATTGTGAGGGATGACATCAGCACAGGGTTGTGCCATGCACACCCTTTTCACCACCTCTAAAAGGCCATACCCATCGCCTCATATTGCTCACATCTATTGTATCATCTCCATACACCCTTAGCAAGCATAGATGGATTTCACTTGGCGCATCGCTGGTTTATACATGTGTCCATATCAGACTTTATTTTGGAATACCTGCAAATGAAAGAGGAAGGTTCAAGCACTAGCAGTACACCAGCGACACCTGGTGCGAACATCCAGAGTCACCACAAAAAAATAGTAGGCATTACTTTCGGAACGACCCTCGTATTATTCAAATTATTTCTCAGTTTATTTCATTCTTCCACTACACTCTTAACATCAGGCATTTCAACATCTGTTTTGGCTTCCCTTGCTTGAAGCAGAATGTTACGTATGTTTACTGCAGCTAATACTTTGTAACACATTGAAGACACAAAGACACACTGAATTAATTGCAAATTCTTCTGAATGTCCATTAGTTCAGTATGTGCTTTGACAGTCGGATTACAGTTGTAATTTTGTCAAATGCTTATCAAATGGACACATGGCATCTATCCATGCAGACTATCTCCTTTCTAGTAGTTTGTGAAGGGACGATCCAATATTTTCTTTAAAAGCATCCTTCTTTGAAAACAAATTCTGAAAAAAAGTGACGGTACCCAAGCAACAAAAATTTAATGACTAGCCATGGCTCAAGAAGGAAAAACTGCCGACTGATTTTCTCTTAATATACGAGGGCGTGCTAAAAAGTAGTGCTTCCGAATTTTTTATTCTATTCCCAATATTGTTTGAGGTACTACACGTCATGCATATTACTTGTACGATTTTTCCGCTTCGCTGACTCAAAGTTGGAACCCTCTGCTCCTAGAGGGCTGTGAATTGAAGAGTCAAACATTGCGGTGTGTAACGTAACTACACTCCTGGAAATGGAAAAAAGAACACATTGACACCGGTGTGTCAGACCCATCATACTTGCTCCGGACACTGCGAGAGGGCTGTACAAGCAATGATCACACGCACGGCACAGCGGACACACCACGAACCGCGGTGTTGGCCGTCGAATGGCGCTAGCTGCGCAGCATTTGTACACCACCGCCGTCAGTGTCAGCCAGTTTGCCGTGGCATACGGAGCTCCATCGCAGTCTTTAACACTGGTAGCATGCCGCGACAGCGTGGACGTGAACCGTATGTGCAGTTGACGGACTTTGAGCGAGGGCGTATAGTGGGCATGCGGGAGGCCGGGTGGACGTACCGCCGAATTGCTCAACACGTGGGGCGTGAGGTCTCCACAGTACATCGATGTTGTCGCCAGTGGTCGGTGGAAGGTGCACGTGCCCGTCGACCTGGGACCGGACCGCAGCGACGCACGGATGCACGCCAAGACCGTAGGATCCTACGCAGTGCCGTAGGGGACCGCACCGCCACTTCCCAGCAAATTAGCGACACTGTTGCTCCTGGGGTATCGGCGAGAACCATTCGCAACCGTCTCCATGAAGCTGGGCTACGGTCCCGCACACCGTTAGGCCGTCTTCCGCTCACGCCCCAACATCGTGCAGCCCGCCTCCAGTGGTGTCGCGACAGGCGTGAATGGAGGGACGAATGGAGACGTGTCGTCTTCAGCGATGAGAGTCGCTTCTGCCTTGGTGCCAATGATGGTCGTATGCGTGTTTGGCGCCGTGCAGGTGAGCGCCACAATCAGGACTGCATACGACCGAGGCACACAGGGCCAACACCCGGCATCATGGTGTGGGGAGCGATCTTCTACACTGACCGTACACCACTGGTGATCGTCGAGGGGACACTGAATAGCGCACGGTACATCCAAACCGTCATCGAACCCATCGTTCTACCATTCCTAGACCGGCAAGGGAACTTGCTGTTCCAACACGACAATGCACGTCCGCATGTATCCCGTGCCACCCAACGTGCTCTAGAAGGTGTAAGTCAACTACCCTGGCCAGCAAGATCTCCGGATCTGTCCCCCATTGAGCATGTTTGGGACTGGATGAAGCGTCGTCTCACGCGGTGTGCACGTCCAGCACGAACGCTGGTCCAACTGAGGCGCCAGGTGGAAATGGCATGGCAAGCCGTTCCACAGGACTACATCCAGCATCTCTACGATCGTCTCCATGGGAGAATAGCAGCCTGCATTGCTGCGAAAGGTGGATATACACTGTACTAGTGCCGACATTGTGCATGCTCTGTTGCCTGTGTCTATGTGCCTGTGGTTCTGTCAGTGTGATCATGTGATGTATCTGACCCCAGGAATGTGTCAATAAAGTTTCCCCTTCCTGGGACAATGAATTCACGGTGTTCTTATTTCAATTTCCAGGAGTGTATGTTTCTGAGAGGCATTCAAAAACTTAAAGCACAAATTCGAATTCATCTACACATGAAGTACCCTCTCCTGCAGCATGCCAGTGCCAGACCACACACGGGCGCTGTGATATATGTGCCTTGGATTCACTGGCATGGATCGTGCTCCGTACAGTCCCGACATGGCCCCTTCCGATTCTAATCTGTTCCCAAAACTTAAGGAACGCCCATGGACGTAGAATAAGGGGAGATGGCGCTACAGACTTACGCTGTACGTTGTTTTGAAGCCAAGGGGGTGCGGCCTTCCGCCGTCTTGGATCCCCCAAACCATTAGCAGAAGAGTGTTTACAACTGCTTCTTGTTCGTTATTTCTGTCGTTTGCACGTGATATTCGTTTTATATAGTAAATGTTACACTGTTTTAGTGAACGACAAAGCATAAGGAATGCAACTTAAAACGTTTTTCTGGTCTTAAATGCGTATACGATACAGTAATACGACACGAAAATATGACGCTTCTGGCCTCAGTATTGTAATTCCTTTTTGGTTATACACTTCGAATAACCGAGAAGAGAAGGATGTACTGTGAAAAGCGTGCTTTCGTAATCCATTTCTACTCACTTTCATTGTGTTTGTGTCGATAATTGATAAAGCCAGAACTCCAAAAGTAATGATTTATAGTTTAGAGGCACGATTTGTATTCGTTGTACTTTCAAGTCGAATACAAATTTTAAATGTTCCAGTTTGCAAGAAACTTACCTCGTTTCCTTTGGTGTCCCATAGACGTATGCAGGGATGATATATACAAGCCAGCTGTCATGTCAACAAAGTGAAACATTCGTTAAATTACGAAGGAAAAGAACTGAATTTAAGATTTTCAGACCCATTGTAGTTTATACATCTGTTTTGTTTTTAAATTGTACCTACCAAACGACATTCAGTGTGGCAAACAACAGCAGTTTACAGGGTAACACGACAACATAGTGATTAATGTAAGGATCTAAGCCTGGTCTTAGATAGGGAATTTCGCTTTAACAAGTATGTAACCCTGTAAGTACTTATAATTTAACCACTGTAACAGGTGTTCCACACATTTTACTGAATATTTAATTAACTAAATGTAGTTACGTTGCATTTAAATTAAATTATTGCATTTTAAAACATTAGTCCCCATTTCCTGTATATTTCTTGGCAGGACCTTTTGGTTACTTGGGAATAACCAAACAATGAAAACCAAGTGTATTGCTCACCTCCAGAGAGCTCTTCGCGTTGGATTGATAGGAAATCTAAACTCAAATCACAGAAATAAGACCATACTGTAAAACTTTACAGTGCATCAGAATTTCAAGTACATATAAGAAAAAAGCGCTTAAATAAGCCCACTTACGAATGAAATGTGATCTGTTTAAACTTTAGACTACAATTAGAACGATTAGTACACCCATAAGCGACGCAAGCAGGCATTTTTTATCAAAACACTTGACGACTACACGGAATAAAATCACCAGAAGCGAATGTTTTGGGGTAGCTAACATGGCGGATCTTCACTTGCGTCGGCTTCATGTTTATGACGTCATGACAATTCCTCTTATTTTTTCCTCCATGGGAACACCTTCGAGACTTTACTTTGGTAGTGATGAAATCTTGCAAGCAGAGATGAGGTTGTGGCTCAGTCAACAAATTCAAAGATACTGCAGTGACAGTGTCAACAAACTCGTCGCACATTGGAAGAAATGTGATCGCCACCAACATGATTATGTTGAGAAAAAAACGTTTGTAGACATGAAGAATGAAGTTGTGGAATGTTAATGAAGTTCTAAGGGTGTTCACATAAAAAATTCAGAGGCGTTTCTTCCCAGCATGCCCACGAATGTGCTTGAGCTCTGTGACAGACGCCATTCATAGAGCTCCTGTTGTCATAGGCTTGCCCACAACTGCCACAACTGTCTGAAAGCTGTAAGCTGTAACGTTGAAGCTCATCGCAGATCATTTTAGCAGTTTACTGACAGATCTTTTGATCAAAGTCAATAAGGCTGAGAAATTGTTGTCTCTTTATTGATTTTCTTCATTGAGGGCAATCAAGCGCAGTATAAATCCATTTTGCCCTGTTTAGGATTAATCAGGATGACATCTACTGTAACAGAAAAGTATTTATAACATTTTACCTCCGTTGCAGTAGTATGGTGAGCAAAATTCTACACCTATAGAAGGGGGTAGTTTGTGTTGTTGCCCCTGATGATGATTACACGAATATTTTGTCAGGATTTGTAAGCGGTGGGTCCTTGAGGTACGGCAATACATGAACATGAGAAGTAAGTTTAAACAGTTTTATTAACAAAGGCGGATCATAAAACATGCACGCTACATGTACCCATCATCACTGTGCCTGATATTCTAATTATGGTTGTATCGAAAGGCTCCACGTCGAGCTAAGAAAAGAGACTTATTCGCACCCGAGGCTGCGCTAGTTAATACTGCCAGTTGCGAACAGCGGCCAGTGGTGTACTCTCTTCGCAGTGAAGCCAGACGCGCGTCTACTGACCAAGCAAATTGTCAGCATTCCATATAGGCCGACTGGAGAGTGCGTGTCCATGCCGTACAGCTGTGTGTAACCCATAGACCCTTACAACTATGTCAATAAATTCCTTCTGAATGTCGTGTGACAGATATTCAACTATGCGTTACCCCATTCGTTGGGACACTTAAACATTTCTAAAATTCTGTTTCATAACTGCATCAAACTTCTCCAAAAAACTCTAAGATACCCAAAAAATTTCCATTTCAACAACCTTCGACTAAGTTACTACCACATCTAAAAGCTAAGCCTCTCTCCTCGAGAAAAAAAAATATCACTTCGATAATGTGATGCAATACTACGGTGTAATACTGGTCTCCTCTCATAATGTTTCAGTCTAAAATATTTTCTACAGCCGAAGGAGCAATGAAAAAGTTTCAATTTCAGGATGTCGCTGCAGAGTATATGAGACCTGGTGCGACTCCAATGTGGGTGTATATGCACTGACAGGTAGCCAAAGGATTTGCGTGGCATTTGTGTGTTTCCGACGTGCGAGTGGTGAATGCGGAGACATGAGATATGGCGACGTTATTACCAAATGCATCCAAACAGGGCCGAAATGCTGTTATTCTTTTCTTGGGTGTGAAGGACAAACACCGGTAAAGATCTATCGGAGAATGAAGAATGTTAATGGAGGAGCATATTTCTCGAGAAACACCATTGTGGAAAACTGTGACAGGGAATGCTGCTGCTTCGTGATAACAAATGTTCCTCTATCGCAAATGTTACAGCGCAGAAGCTAAGACAGGCTGGCCAGAGTGGCCGAGCGGTTCTAGGCGCAACAGTCTGGAACCGCGCGACCGCTACGGTCGCAGGTTCGAGTTCTGCCTCGGGCATGGATGTGTGTGATGTCCTTAGGTTAGTTAGGTTTAAGTAGTTCTAAGTTCTAGGGGACTGGTGATCTCAGAAGTTAAGTCCCGTAGTGCTCAGCGCCATTTGAACCATTTGAAGCCAAGACAACTCGAATGGGAGATACGCCCTAGAGTCCCAATCTCTCCCCATGCAATAAATACGCCTTCAGTCCCTTAGAAAAGGGGTTGAAAGGTAGACGATTTCTGTCGGATGAGGATGTTGAGTAGGTGGTTACAGATTTCTTCACGTAGCAAGTCACGGTGTTTTACGAAACAGCCATCTTCAAGCTGGTGCATCCGTTAGATGATTGGCTCAGTGCTCACAGCTCCCCAATTCTATTCAATACTTCATCATTAGTTATGTGATGTACCCGTCTAATATTCAGCATTCCTCTGTAGCACCACATTTCGAAAGCTTGTATTCTCTTCTTGTCCAAACTATTTATCGTCCATGTTTCACTTCCATACATGGCTACACTACATACAAATACTTTCAGAAACGACTTCCTGACGCTCAAATCTATACTCGATGTTAACAAATTTCTCTTCTTCAGAAACACTTTCCTTGCCATTTCCAGTCTACATTTTATATCCTCTCTACTTCGACCATCATCAGTTATTTTGCTCCCCAAATAGCAAAACTCCTTTACTACTTTAAGTGTCTCATTTCCTAATCTAATTCCCTCAGCATCACCCAACTTAATTCGACTACATTCCATTATCCTCGTTTTGCTTTTGTTGATGATCATCATATATCCTCCTTTCAAGACACTGTCCATTCCGTTCAACTGCTCTTCCAAGTCCTTTGCTCTCTAATAGAATTACAATGTCATCGGCGAACCTCAAAGTTTTTATTTCTTCTCCATGGATTTTAATACCTACTCCGAATTTTTCTTTTGTTTCCTTTACTGCTTGCTCAATATACAGATTGAATAACATCGGGGAGAGGCTACAAGCCTGTCTCACTTCTTTCCCAACCACTGCTTCCCTTTCATGCCCCTCGACTCTTATAACTGCCATCTGGTTTCTGTACAAATTGTAAATAGCCTTTCGCTCCCTGTATTTTACCCCTGCCACCTTTATAATTTGAAAGAGAATATTCCAGTCAACATTGTCAATAACTTTCTCTAAGTCTACAAATGCTAGAAACATAGGTTTGCCTTTCCTTAATCTTTCTTCTAATAAGTCATAAGGTCAGTATTGCCTCACGTGTTCCAATATTTCTACGGAATCCAAACTGATCTTCCCCGAGGTCGGCTTCTACCAGTTTTTCCATTCGTCTGTAAAGAATTTGCGTTAGTATTTTGCAGCTGTGACTTATTAAACTGATAGTTCGGTAATTTTCACATCTGTCAACACCTGCTTTCTTTGGGATTGGAGTTATTATATTCTTCTTGAAGTCTGAGGGTATTTCGCCCGTCAGTAGTTCTAATGGAATTTTGTCTACTCCCGGGGCCTTGTTTCGACTCAGGTCTTTCAGTGATCTGTCAAACTCTTCACGCAGTATCGTATTTCCCATTTCATCTTCATCTACACCCTCTTCCATTTCCATAATATTGTCCTCGAGTACATCGCCCTTGTATAGACCCTCTATATACTCCTTCCACCTTTCTGCTTTCCCTTCTTTGCTTAGAACTGGGTTTCCATCTGAGCTCTTGATATTTATACAAGTGGTTCTCTTTTCTCCAAAGGTCTCTTTAATTTTCCTGTAGGCAGTATCTATCTTACCCCTAGTGAGATAAGCCTCTATATCCTTACATTTGTCTCCTAGCCATCCCTGCTTAGCCTTTCTGCATTTCCTTTCGATCTCATTTTTGAGACGTTTGTATTCCTTTTTGCCTGCTTCATTTACTGCATTTTTATATTTTCTCCTTTCATCAATTAAGTTCAATATTTCTTCTGTTACCCAAGGAGCTCTACTAGCCCTCGTCTTTTTACCTACTTGATCCTCATCTGCCTTCACTACTTCATTCCTCAAAGCTACCCATTCTTCTTCTACTGTACTTCTTTCCCCCATTCCTGTCAATTATTCCCTTATGCTCTCCCTGAAACTCTGTACAACCTCTGGTTCTTTCAGTTTATCCAGGTCCCATCTCCTTAAATTCCCACCTTTTTGCAGTTTCTTCAGTTTTAATGTACAGTTCATAACCAATAGATTGTGGTCAGAGTCCACATCTGCCCCTGGAAATGTCTTACAGTTTAAAACCTGGTTCCTAAATCTCTGTCTTACCATTATATAATCTATCTGATACCTTCTAGTATCTCCAGGATTCTTCCATGTATACAACCTTGTTTCATGATTCTTGAACCAAGTGTTAGCTATGATTAAGTTATGCTCTGTGCAAAACTCTACCAGGGATCTTGCTCTATCATTTCTTAGCCCCAATCCATATTCACCTACTATGTTTCCTTCTCTCCCTTTTCCTACTCTCGAATTCCAGTCACCCATGACTATTAAATTTTCGTCTCCCTTCACTACCTGAATAATTTCTTTTATCTCATCATACATTTCTTCAATTTCTTCATCATCTGCAGAGCTAGTTGGCATATAAACTTGTACTACTGTAGTAGGCATGGGCTTCGTGTCTATCTTGGCCACAATAATGCGTTCACTATGCTGTTTGTTGTAGCTTACCCGCTCTCTAATTTTTTTATTCATTATTAAACCTACTCCTGCATTACCCCTATTTGATTTTGTGTTTATAACCCGGTCTTCACCTGACCAAAAGTCTTGTTCATCCTGCCACCGAACTTCACTAATTTCCACTATATCTAACTTTAACCTATCCATTTCCCTTTTTAAATTTTCTAATCTACCTGCCCAGTTAAGGGATCTGACATTTCACGCTCCAATCCGTAGAACGCCAGTTTTCTTTTTCTTGAGTAGTCCCCGACCGGAGATCCGAATGGGGGACTATTTTACCTCCGGAATATTTTACCCAAGAGGACGCCATCATCATTTATCCATACAGTAAAGCTGCATGCCCTCGGGAAAAATTATAGCCGCAGTTTCCCCTTGCTTTCAGCCGTTCGCAGTACCAGCACAGCAAGGCCGTTTTGGTTAGTGTTGCAAGGCCAGGTCAGTCAATCATCCAGACTGTTGGCCCTGCAACTACTGGAAAGCCTGCTGTCCCTCTTCAGGAACCACACGTTTGTCTGACCTCTCAACAGATACCCCTCCGTTGTGGTTGCACCTACGGTACGGCCATCTGTATCGCTGAGGCACGCAAGCCTCCCCACCAACAGCAATGTCCATGGTTCATGGGGAAGGTGGGTTTGGGGTGTGTAGAGGAGCCAAAATAAGCTGTAGGTTGGGGGGGGCAATTGGGTGTAGTTGTCACGACGATAATAATCACTCACACTACCCTCACTTACTATGAATACTTTTATTCTCACAGCATATACACAATGTTTATACTATAGAGTACGTACCACAGAGAACTGATCTGACAGTTGTCCTTGCTGCGGTAGGGCAGGGATATTATTGGGGGTTCTACAGTCCCACAAATGCAATACGTATTTATCTGTCTGTGCCTCATATCACTTACCATATTAGGTTTGGAGGGAATATCTTCCAAATGAGGATATATATAAAAAATGTTTCCCATACAAACATTGGCATGTAATTAACGTTCTTGAAAACTGTATACTCGAATTTTGTAAGAATTTGATGTTTTGGATAATAGTCCACCACCATGAATTAATTTTAAAAAACGAAAACTTTTGTTAGGACATAAATTAAAGAACCTTTCAACCTACATACATTATATACATTCCTGTGTAATAAAGCTGGAGCCGCGCGGGCTATTAGCCGAGCGGTCTAAGGCGCTGCAGTCATGGACTGTGCGGCTGGTCCCGGTAGAGGGTCGAGTCCTCCTTCAGGCATGGGTGTGTGTGTTTGTACTTAGGATAATTTAGGTTAAGTAGTGTGAAGCTTCGGGACTGATGACCTTAGCAGTTAAGTCCCATAAGATTTCACACACATTTGAATAAAGCTGGTTTCTGAAATACCATTTTTGAAAAATAAGCTGTACACAGTGTGCTGTCAGAACCAGCCTCCACGTCCAAGGTCACTGCGAGCAGTGGTGTTCAAACCACATGTGGGCTGGTTTGAATTCTGATGGCGGAAAATATTTTCACTGCCAGTATTTGATCAGCAGTGGGAGGAGATGTGGTGGTGTCACGTTCTTGATCACCAGACTTCAATGTCCTGGTTTAAATTGCAAACGGCTCCACAGTATCTCACGAAGTGAGGGCATGTGACACTTCTGATGGTAATCTGCCCATCAGATGGGGACGTTAAGCTTTGTGGCCCAGTTGACTGGATTCGCGAGGTGTAGGCTATGTGCTTGCACCAGGTTTCACCCTCTCCCCTCACTCATCATCATCATTATCATCATCATCATCATCATCATCATCATCATCATCATTAAACATTGCACTACACTCCACACACACACACACACACACACACACACACACACACACACACACACACACACAATACATACAAGTAGTATTACAGAAAGTTTTAATGGACCATGTTGCAAATAAGCAAACAAGGGTGCTATGTAAGCATAGGCTTCAGGGGCCATTGTCACCGTCAATATAATTCTTTGGGGCAGTTGACTGCATTGTCAATATATAAAATTGACCTATCTCAGCACAAAGACCAGAAAAATTTTATTGACAGAAACAAAGTGCTGTCAGAGCATTTTCAACATACATAGTTAAAATATCTAAACATGCATTCTTAGTAAAGTTATTTGTTTTACTTATATCTGTTTTATGTTTTAAATTGTTATTTTGCTTTTCATGTCGATTTTGTTTAGTTTTGTTTTTTACTTTGCTGTTTCAAATGCTTGTATTTTGTTATCTAAAATAATAAGTAACTCATTATTATGACACAAAACCATTATAATAACGATAATCCGTAAATAGATGCTAAAACGTAATGTTTTCTTACAACATGCACATAAAATGACCAACATTTCTTCACATACAGTGGTGGATTTACATATAGGCCCACTAGGCATGGGCCTAGGGGCGGTACCTTAAGGGGAGCGGCATTTTTTGTTCTGTTCTCATTTAAACATTTTACGTTTTTAAATAACTGTGCTTACAAACGACAAAAATTTTTAATATTGTTAAATAACTTGATAGTTTCAACAAGCCTTAAGAACGAAATTCGACAAACAATTTTGGGAATATACATGGTTTATTTGGTGACAGATTGGAAATTTAACATTCGGTTTCTGTCTGGTATCATCTTCATGATTGTTCAATGTATTCTGAAGTAAGCTGTCAGGACGGCAATATACAATACAAAGATTGAAACATTATTATTCCAAGAATGTTGTTGGCATCTACTTAACCCTACCATATTTTCCCCGTGAAAGTATCGGGACCCCTGAAAAGCTGTAATAAACCAATCAGCAGTTTCTTAAATACTGAAACATGTGTAGGCCTCAGTATGTAAAACCTGACCCTTCTTATATTTCTTCTAGAAATTACGGGGAAGTATCAAGTCAACCCTCCATTACTGTTGTTAATGTGAAAGCTCTGAGGTCTTTAATACCTGATCTCTGATTTAATGACACCCATTTAACAATACATGTTTTACATTTTTAAACACATGTTTATACGAAAAGAACATAAGCAGAATATCTAATAATGTGTGAAATATATTTCACAACAGTTTAAAATTTTTATTTATTTATTTACTTAGTTACTTTTGGCGAAAAAAGAAGTAACCAACTTTTTGTTTGTCTCATTTATTGTGCAGCAGCCTGCATGATATCAAAGTTCCCACACTGTGCAAACGAATAGACATGGCATTGCAGATTTTGTATTAAACTTCTTAACTAAGCTTTTCTTCTTCGAGGAAAAGTTCTTTTTATTGTATGTTGGAACAAAGGGTGCACTTGCGTGTGGACATTACAGCAGTGTTCACACAAATGACAACACACCACAATTGCCAACAAAACTACTTAAACTCTGTAGTCTGTCTTCTCTGCCCACAGAAACTGCTGAAATGTTGTAAGAGTAAGTGGGATAAGAGTCGATCCAGCACACCCCACTATAAGGAATTGCTAAAATTATTTGCTTTTTAAATTGGAAAGACAGTGTCAAGAATATTCATAACATATTTGTGACCCAGCTAAAATTCCGGCGACGCGGGAAACAGAAGCCACAAAAGGGACTGTCCCGTTTTTTTTTTTTTTTTTTTTTGTTTGTTTTTTTCCCCGATACGAATTCCAGCTGGCAGGTGTGCTTCTGATGTTCACTGACAACAGAGAAACAGACGACAATGAAATTAAATTATTCTGCAATGTCGTTATTTCATAGCACAGTTACGTCGAGTAATCCGAGTTGGTCAGTTCATCGCTCCGTATTTGAAGGTAAAATCTTTGTGCTCGTGTGTCACGTTTAAAGTAAAAAGCTTTGTGCTCATGTGCGATGTAGTACGATTGGAACTGGACAAAGTCTTTCTTTCTTTTTACAGATTTTTCTTTTGTTTTGAGTGTTGGTTGACAATTTTGTAAGTGGCTTAACATGACTAACAGTGATAAAAGCAAAAGTGCAATATTTAGTGGGGTGGCATTTCGGAAACCATCGAAGGAAAGGCGAGAACGAGAAGCCAATGTTCTAAAAACTCTTAGCAGAGTAGATAAATTCTTCGCAAAAAATGTTCTTGGTTCGAGTTCAAGTAGTACAGATGATATTTCTGGCACTGCAGCTGTTGTAAAAAAAAGTAAATACAGACGAAACAAAAGTTAAAAATGAAGAAAAACAAATTGTTCCTGACTTCGAGTTTCACGAAAAACTAAGTGTCGAGTCAGACATTACAAAAGGAAATAACCTCGTTAGTGATGACCTTGTAGAAAGGTGTGTCAATGAATCGACATGCTCTTACAACGTGGCAATAATCGAAATTGTAACGGTGATTTTTCTAATTCGAGAAGATCAATATGCGATAAAAACAGATATTTGAACAAAAATGTATTTTACCATAAACTTTTCAATGGTGAATCAACTTTGCTTGATTTTCTAGCATACTCCTGTAGCAACGGTGCTGTTTTTTGTGCATCATGTAAATTGTTTGGAGGTAAGGCCACGATTGCTTCTAATGGTATTGCAGACTGCAAAAATATTTCTAATATTTTATCTCATCATGAGAATTCACTTGAACACAAAAATTATGAATTATCACTCTTAGCAAGAAAACAGTCACTTGGAACAATAGATAACGATTTCCAAGTCATATGTTGAGACAGAAAAAATGTACTGGCGCAGTGTTTTGAAAAGGGTGTTTGCAGTAGTGAAGAATCTAACAAGACGTGGGCTTCCCCTACGTGGACACGTTGAAAGATTCCATTCATTACGTAATGGACAATTTATGATGTCTCTTGAACTTATAGCTGAGTTTGATCCTTTTGTCACAGAGTACACTGAACGACATGGAAACCCAGGACAGGGAAATACAAGTTATCTTTCTTCAACAATCTGTGATGAAATAATGAAGCTTCTTTCTGAACGAATAAAAAGAATTATCATAAGTGAAATAAAACTGGCCAAATATTTCTCTATGATAGTAGATTCTACTGTGGACATTTCACGTATTGATCAATTACCTTTCACATTAAGATATGTGAACGAAAATGATGAACCTCTTGAATGTTTCCTTCTGTTTTTACCAAAACCAGGACACTAGTCCGAAAACTTAGCTGAAGCCGTACTGAAAGTCCTGTCTACAAATTCCATCGATATTACTGACTGAAGAGGCCAATCATATAACAACGCAAGCTATATGTCAGGAACCTACACTGGTTTGCAGGCACAGATTACAGAACGAAGTCCTAAAGTGCATTATGTGCCTTGTGCAGCACATTCTTTGAATTTAGTCGGTACTAGTGCTGCAAGCTGTTGTCGGGAACCATGTTCATTTTTCAATGTAGTGCAGAACCTTTACAATTTTTGCACTGCTTCTACGAGTACACAGCACTGGGATAAATTGCTTTCTTTCATGAAACCAGGAAGCAAAACGATAAAAAGTTTATCAAAAACATGTTGGTCAGCAAGAGAGGAAGCGTGTGGAATCAGTATGAAAACTGGGAGGGCGATTTCAATGCCCTCACACATATTGCCAATAATACGTTTGAAAAAGCACTTGTGCGAAATGAGGTTTCAGCTTTACTGAATCAACTCAGCAGACTAGAAACAGTATTCATGATGACAGTTTGGAAGGACAAACCCAGAGATTTAATAGTGCAAATCTGAAATTACAAAGTGTAAATATTGATACTACAATAGTGCATAAATTATATGAATCACTTGTAGGATTTATTGCATCTGTTCGTAGCATGTGCCACTATTGTGAAAATAAATCCATGGAGATCGTGACTGATATAGACTATGAATGCACCTATAAAAGATCATGAAAACGCAAACTTCATGATGACGAAGAAGCGGACTCTGAAGAAGCTTTCCTGACGGGAAGGGAAACATTTCTCCCAGAACTCGACAACTTGTACGCCGAATTATTTGAGGAGGAAGGAAAGGTATAGAACACTGCTGAACTCCTTCACAGTTATCAGTAACCTTAAGAACAGTTCACCTGACGATATTGCTGAACGTGCAGGAAAACTCCAGGCATCATGTGACACAGATTTAGAGCCTTCCTTCCCTAGTGAATGTATACATTTCTCGGAACTTCTGAAATCTTCTGAGACTAGTCATATACCAGTCGAAATGAGTAAATTTCTACGAAAAGACAGGTTCCAGTCCGTGTTTCCGAATGTTGACATTGCTCTTAGAATATTTCTATGTATGGCACTTACAAATTGTTTAACAGAACGCTCGTTTTTCGGCTCTTAAAAGTCTGAAATCGCACCTACGTTCTACGTTGTCTGAGGAGAGATTGAACACCTTGTCCATTCTTCACATCGAAGCCGACCTCCTAGCTGATAACCGTCTGAACTATGAAGATGTGATATACGAGTTTTCTGCAGTCCAAGCCAGACGCAAACTTTGCTGACCGGTGAGTTTGTTTATTTATTCATATTCGTTTTAAGAATTTAAGATTATAATGTGATTTTTATTGTAACTTAGAGCACATTCATTTTACAATTGCCAATGATAGAACGTGGAACTAAACCTCGTTTGCGTTCAGACGTGACCGTAGGCGCCCGACGATACTAAACAATACCCGAATGACCCTGGCCGCTCGGCGCTGTACCGTCAAGTCATACTGATATTCTAGTGTATTACAACAACTGATGCGTATTCTTAGCGTCTGCTGAAATGTATAGTTATCGCGGAAATATACGTTATCGAAGAGTACGTTCAGATGGAAAAGTGTTAATAAATAACGTAGTTCAGTTCTGTCGATAAATACGAAAAGCTTTGCTAATACTGTTAGAAAGATATCTGGTGAGAGCTGTAGCTGCAGTACAAAACTGTTCAGCCCTTACATGGATTAAAGGTATTGTATACACTTATTATGCTGCATCCAGCTACACAGACCCTAATGCTTTACACGTTAACCAATGGACCATAAAACAAATTTGATTTTTCCACAATTGTAAAATTGTGTAACAGCAAATCCAGTTCTGTATTTAGATACCGTATTAGTTCGTGCACCGAAATCTTTATTTCATTTTCATTTCTCACGATTTCCTATAGATTCACGTATTAATACCGAACGTATTTTTTTTTATCTGCTGCACATTCAAGTTATTAGATCATAAAACGACAGTTTTATTTTAATTTAGAACATATCTCTGTAAAAGTACTATTAATTTCTAATGTATGACACATTCTCTTCAATTTTTAAATCATAACACAACTTTTTTATTTTCATTTTCAACGGTTTCGTGTAAAAGAACATATTGAAAGTGAATGTATAACAAAAATCCGTTGTCTCCCACACGTCTGCTGAATTTTTAGGCCATAAAAGAAAAGTTATTTTCCTTGTGTTCATTTCTGTTGTCTTTCGACAGAAGAATGTGCTAACACAATGCAGTTTTAAGTTTGTTTTATCTACTGCCGCACACCAAGTACAGTTCAGGAACCATACTACATTTTGACCGAGCGCGACGAGACCGCTGACGCGTCCTTCAAACCAACGAATAGTAGAGTACAGAAATAGCTCACAGCGCTCCCACCCAAAACGGCAATTGTGAAGTGATCGCGTAATAGTTATTACTTAAAACTATTTTTGGACGGTGAGGGGGGGATGCATATAATATTATGTGCCTAGGGGCGCAAAACTTTTAAATCCGCCACTGTTCACATAGTAAACACGACACAGAACGCAAAGTAAAACAAATTTCAGTAGCACTTCGAATTGTTGTGGGTGACACTGTAAAAATCCTAATTCGTATTAGGCATATTTCAGTACATTGTTAAGCCTTAGGGAAGAGAACTGATTATGTAAAAGTAACTGCAACTTGGTTAAAGGCCAATTGTTTCTCAATTGGAGATTGACTTCGTAGTCAGTCAACAGAACTAGATCTAAAATCTCCTCACAAAGTTCTTCCAACATCAGAAACGGTATACTTCTCATGACTTTACCTGTTCCATTCCCCCTCTTTACACGTCTCAAACATTGCAATGTATTCAGCTTCCACTGAGGAGGTGGCTACAATGGAGTGCCTTTTACTTTTCCAACTGATTGCTGCTCCAGCTAACAAAATTGTGTACCTGTTACAGATTTGCTATCAGCTGGGTCATTTGCACAGTCAGCATCTTTGAATGCACTAGGATCATAACTACTGGCATTGAAACATAAGCTCAAATCTTTAGTTTGCTGCAGGTAATGAAACAACCTTTTTACTCTGGCCTCAAGGGAAACACTTGGTTTAGAGTTGAACTGACTCAACTTTCGTGCAAAGAAGGAAATATCAGGTCAAGTACAAGTGGATACACGCAACAAACAACCCACTACCTTTTGGTACTATTTTTGGTCAAATGGCTTGTCATTTTCATCTTCGACAATGTGGTGTTTCCTATGCCCTTGCAGTCATGCATTTTAAACTCTCGCAGTGTCTGCTGAATGAAACTAATTTTATTTAATTTCACTTGCACTCTCGACTGCTCAGTCTTAAGTCCAAAAATAAACAACATTTCATCCATTTGTTTAATGCTAATGTGAGATTTCAAAACATTCTTAAATTTTTCAATCCTCTCTTCCTCACCTATTACAACAACATCATCAACATGAACCCCAATGATCAAATGCTTGGAAGAGAATGTGCAAGGATCCTTTTCACTTTGTTCCAAAACTAACTTTTTCATCATAGATCAGAAAAAGTCATTCCAATCCTTACCTGCTTGGTGAAGCCCATACAAACTCTCATTCAACAAGTACACTTTATTCCCTAGACTAAACAATTCTGGTTGCTCCAAGAAAATGCGCCACTTCCGGGGCTATTAATATAAGCAGTTTCTACATCAATCTGTTTGATTTTCCATTCCCAAAGTTGCCGTCTGCTTCATGATTACTTCCCCTGGAAGACACAGCTCTTTTTTTTACTGTAGCCTTAAGAGGGAATACTGTTTTCAAAAGGATTTCTCTTTGTCCAAGACTCCACAGATGATATCCTTTCGATCCTGTTTCTACTCCAAGATAAAAACTTTTTTCTGCCCATTCTTCAAGCTTGTCGTATGTCAATGTGCTCATCCAGGTTCTGCAGTCAAAAACTTTGAGCATTTTCTAGTCTTCTTTAAGAAGTTATTTCTGCTTCCATACTTCATATGGGATTTTCCAGCCAAGTGGTTTTGTTGGGCATCTATTTCAGATGTAGCACGCCAACATCAGAACTCCTCCTCAAAGGGTGTTGGGCAAACCAACTTGGAATAGAAGACTCCTCACAATGGATATAAGTGTTTGATTAGGTGCTCTGCATTTCCATAGGATGGCGAAGAGTAAACTGTGTTTATCCAGTGCAATATGCCCTCTTTCTTGAACAACTGTTTAAATATTCTATTAATGTACTTAGTCCCATTGTCGATTGACAACTTTGCAGTTTTCTCCCTGTCTCACACTCTGCATGTCCCTTAAACTCCACAAATAGCTCAAACACATCACTTTTCTGCTTTAGCACTTTCACTACCTAATATCTTGAGTGATCATCCAAGTAAGTAGCGTAGTAATGTGCTTCACCTAAGGAGGTCTGTCCTATATAGCCCACATCACAATGTACCAGATCTAGACAATTTCCAGTAGTAGTTTGGCTTTGATTGAAAGGCTGTCTTTTCATTTTTTTCTTGCACACACATCTCACATTTTTCTTCACAGTTAGTAACTCCACATGCTTTGGGTAAAGCTCCTCTGTGTCCAAGTCTTTGGTGCCATAAAATCTCTGCCTGTTTGGCTGTTGCGTCATTTTCCCCTGGTTGATGTGTTTTGTCGTTCTGGAGCATCACTGTATTGTTATTCACTTTGTAATATTCTCTGTGCGCTAAATAGACATCACTGGCTGATGATCTTCCTCTCAACACTTCCTTCTCAGCACTAGACACATTAACAGCACTGTTTTTGAATCTAATGCACATTCCTTTCTTGTCCATTTGTTTAACAGACAAGTTCTTTCACCAGAAGCATTTCTGTTAGTTGGATTGATTTACCCACACATGACTTTTCTGCTTTGATGACATTCCCTTACAAGTCACTTCAGCAACTTTCCCATAAGCCAGTTTCAATTCTTCAAAGTTACCCATCTCTAAGTCCTGCAGTACCTCCTAGTGACTAGCCATATGATGCGGTGCTCCAGAATTCAGAACCAACACTTTCCCATCAGCATCTTCCCCACTTTTGGTCACTATCATAGCCACTATTTCATCAGCTTCCTTTGGCCTTGCATGAGTCTTCACTGTTTGGATAATTCTTAACACTGTTGAGCTTGCATCCACTTGCTCTGTTTGCTGATTTCTGGGGAACATTTTGCTTGCTTGGTGCACACATACCTTCTTTTGCATGGAAATTTGGGCACACCTTGACAATCTGATCTGCATCATCACAGGAGAAACATAGTCTGTTTCTGCTGGTTGCATTCTTCTTTCCTTCTTGGTTTTGTTTATGATGTTTATAATGCTCCAGCCAAACTTGTGTTGTTCATGGCCTCCACCTTGTTCTGTATATGCTTTAATTTCTTCTCACCTCTTATTGGACTTTGAATCTTGGAGCTTCTCTTCTAATTCTAATCTGTTGACGACAAGGTCTGTGGCCCCTCTGTGTTTGTCTCTCTCTAAACTTTTAATGAGGCCTTCATACTTCTCCAGAGGCAGTTGTAGAGGAATGAAGCCTGCAACTGTTTTGTCATCAAAAGTAAAGCCCTCTTGCTTCACTAACCTATTGGCAAACAGTATCTTTGTTACATAGCCATTCATAGTCACATCATCTTCTTTCTTCATATTTACTAAGTCCCTCATCTTTGACATAATGTTAAGCAGGCAGGTGTTGCAGTGTATTTTTTCCATTTTCTCCCATGCTTCCTTCATTAGTTTTAGAGTGACAGTCGTCCCTAGGTAGCGGTCTTAAACCAGAACAGAATGATGGAAAGGCCTTCTCATACTTTTTCTTTTCCTCCATGTCGAGCTGATTGTAACATGTTCCAAATCTGGGTTCTATCCTATACCTCATGATGTATCAGTGAACAAAACGATTATTCATGCACAGGCGATCAATCTTCACAGATGGTTCCATCATTCTGAATTGTTTCCTTTGTTGTCAGCTTAGGTAGAATGTCAGATATGTTGTCTTCATCAGTTCAGTACCTTATATTCTTTTTTTGTTGAACTCAAATACAATCACCACAGCCATGCACAGGGCCCACAACCTGTTGTAATTTTTATGTGCACAGGTGGCTGAATTAAAATTCACACATCATCACTCTTGATAAATGTATTACAGAAAACATACACATACAATACACAGAATGGCACTACCATTGCACTACATTCTTTGCACAGAGATGTTTCTTGTGCCCTACTCAAACTGCACCAAAGAAGCACATACAGAGAAGAGAAGCATACATTAGAAACTCTTGGCTTCCGAGTACTCTGGAAACAGTTCTACATTCAAATGATGGTCACCACATTAAGCAAACCTAATTACAAGTGGTCCACAGTTCATTAGAAGAAAAGATCTGGACTCCAGCAACTCAGAAGAAGACTCCAGGCTCCCACACAGATGATTTTTCCTCACCAAGCAAGAATGACGTTAGCAGTGTAATAAAAATGCCCTTAGGGAACTCTAATGTTAATGTAAAAATCAGTACAGGCAATCAAATAAATTGCAGTAACAAAAGGTCTTTCTGTTTGCCATTACAATATTCAGTCAATAACAAAAAAAATTCTAGATGTATAGATTTTATTAAATACAGAACTCCACTGTGTATTACAGAGCACTGGCTAAACGTTGACCAAATTGTCTCTTTTCTGCAATTTTCATCAGGCAAGATCTAAAATATAAATCTATTAATATGTTTTAGGATCTTAATGCAGAAAGGGTCTAGGAGCTGGCACTCACTGAAATCATTGAGACAAATACAGTTGTAGCATGTATTTATCAGTCCACAAAAGGAAATTCTGAGTCATTCCTAAACAAGCTTGAATATTGTCATGTAGAAAAAGGTGTAATTGGATGAATGACAAACACTAACTTCACTTAACGAAGGTTTATTCAGTACTTGCACATACAAGAGCACAGAGCGAGCTGCCTCCAGCCAGAACACATACAGTATATATACAGTTACAGAACATTCCAATACAATGGTTCTTGACATTGAGGATACTTCTAGAATGTGCTTGAACCAAATATAGAAATTAAAATTTCACAGTTCCTCCATGCAATAGTCTAGTATCATAACTACTACATCACAGCTTCTTCTACTACAATATGAACTAAACATGCTCCATCTAGATAAGAAATCAATAGTGCTGTGTGGGGACTTCAGCATTGGAATCAGTGAAAGAAAAGAACTATTGCTCAGTTTCACACATACTTTCAACTTAAAACAGACTTTAACAATCATAACAAGAATCACAAAAACTACAACCACTGCCCTGGATCAGATACTTCTGAATACAAACAATAACTCAAAATGTATAGGTACAAGCCTTAGTGTTCATGAAGCTCAAGTTGTTATTCTCCAAAGCTACTTGCTCCCCACTCAGAACCACAAAAGAACTGTGACAGCAAGAAGTTTCAGTACATATAATATAGAAACATTCAATTTCCTATTATGAAGAGAAAGGTGGGAAAAAGTTTTACAAATAGGTGACACCAACAAAAAGCTCAAGAAATTCTCTAATATATGCAGTGCTTACTTTGAAATTGCATTCCCTCTCAAAACATATGTAATAAGAGGCACAACTCCAAAAACAAAGAGATGGATAACAACAGGTACCAAAATCTCAAGTGCAAGGAAAGGAGAATCTCAGGAAAAGAGAATTACTCAGATACACAAAAAACAATAACATATCACCACTTCTGAACACCTACATTCAGAAACACATTCAAATCTACAAAAGAGTGATACACCAGGAACAAAATGGCCAATGATAAGTTCATAACAGAATCATCAAATTAAATCCAAGCAATATGGATAGTAATAAAGAAGGAAACAAATTGACTGTCCCCTAAAATAGAAAGTACCACTCTGAACCATGAGAACAAGAGTGTAACTGATTCCCAACACACTGTGAATCTTTTCAGGTACTACTATGCAGATATCACAAATAGTTTAATAGTCAGTTATGAAAAGAATACCGGTATTAGAAAGGAGCAGAAAAACAAAATGTAATCATGTTCCTGTTAAATCTATGTCTGTGGAACATCTCCAGATGAAACCATCTGTGTCACATCAGCTCTTAAGAAAATGTGATCAGTAATTGATGGTATTCCTGACTGCATCACAAAGCAATGTATCTGCCTCTTGTAGATATAGTCAGTTCATCTTTTCTGACAGGCACATTTCCAGACTGTTTAAAAATTGCTAATGTGATCCCTATTCATAAAAAGGAGACAAATCAAGCACAGAAAACTATAGACTAGTTGCCTTATTATCAATCTTTAGTAAAATGATAGAAAAATAAGGTATAATAGATTAATGGAATTTTTTGAAGAAAACAAAATTCTCACAAAATAAATGGAACACTAAACAAAATCTGTTATAGTATGTGATTATTCTCTGTCAAAGCAAATTTTAACCCTGTCTGAACTGCCTACTTTGCTTAATTCCATAGCATCCTGCTGTACAGAATTGTATTCTGGGGTAACATACCACCTAGTTCACTTATTATCCTAACTCAGAAAAGAACTGTAAGAGCGATTCAGCATGCTTAATGAACAGACTCTAGCAAACCCCTCTTTCAAAAGTAGTCAGTCCTCCCAGTTCCCTGTATGCACATACTAGGAGCCAGTAAGAATTTTAGAAAGAATTTAAAAGATATAAATGAAAGTTTTAATATCCATAAGCCTGATACAAAACAAAAGGAAAAGCTTCGTGTCCAGTCAGTAGGGATGTCAGCCTACAAAACTTTCACAATAAACAGTGGTATACTAATTCACAGCAGTCTTCCACATAAGATAAAAACCAATTCTTATTATATCATATTGCTTCTATTCAGTAGCATAATTCTTGGATTATTTGAGATTCCAGAGACTTGAAACAAGACTGCAGCAATGATGAATAGTGCTTTTGTGGATAAAGTTAAAATTTATGTATCTACTGAAATGATTCTGTATTTGTATTGTGTTTTGTTTGTTGCTGTTTGTTCTGTGTCCCACAATCTGGAAACATTTTTTGGATGAATAAATAAAAAAAAATCTCTGTCTTAGCACACATGACTAGGTACATGCAAACTGAGTGCTGCATCAGTTTGTTGTGCCACTTTTCTTTACTCCCCCCCCCCTCCCCCTTCCCCCTTTTTTTGTAACTTACACTGGTAATGGGGCAAAAGCCTCTGGCAAAAGCAGGAAGGGTCAAATGTATGCAACATGAACAACTGTTGTATGATTTCGCATTTACTGGTGAGGTATGGACCTCAATAATGAGTAAAATTTCAGCATGCACCATCCATTGTCCTCTGTAGTATTTAACTAACTTGGCAGTCAGTTGTCCCATTTACCCCCATCACTCAAGGGACTTTGTACTTGCTTTCTGCACTTCGAGCAAAGCTGTCCATAATGTCGTTGCAAAATTCCTTGCAGGTGCATCATTTTCCCCTACTCAGGATTTTGCTGTATCAAATGATAACGGCGTATCTTATCCATACACTGCCTTGTATGGTGACAATCCCATACTCTTGTGGACTTCTGAATTGTATGTCACTACTATGTAAGGCAGTAGTATATCTTGGTTTTAAGATGGCTACTGACATAGTGACTCTACATCTTTCCTGTCATCATGTGGACCCATTCTGCCAATTGCTTGAGGATATAATGTGTTTTTTCTCAATCCATAAATTCATAACAAGTAACAAAACTGCTTACTCTGTTCCAGAATAAAATTAGTATCTTAGTTTGTTATCAGCATCTATGGAGTACCAATTTTTAATATTCAATAATTAATCTTGGCTTGAAAATTTTGTTGGCTGGGTAGTTAGGAGTAGCTACAAGTTCTATGCAGCACAAATAGTAATCTGTTATCATTGAAATATAATGATTTCCTGTCAGTGTTTGTCTAAAAGGACCTAACTTGTCCAAACTGATCATCTCAGATTATTTTCTGACCTCTGGTAAAGTCTGCATCAGAATACGCTGAATACAATTCAGGTTATTGTGTGTTTAGTTCTTTACACACTGTTCTGTATCCTGCTTTTGTGTTCACCACTAATATTGTTCAAATAAACGTCACTCTGTCATTCTATGTCATTCATCAACTGCGAATACAAAATCATGTGCCTGTTTTAACACTTCATTGTCCAGCACAGTTGTTCGCACAATACGAAGTATGAGTTTCATTTAATTTTGCATAACATTCTGTCATGTACAATGAATTATGGTTTTGTTGCAAATAGCTTGCAGTTTGTGTCAGCTGCTTGCATTGTTGTCCACTCTGCAGCAGTGGAACCTGTTTGTTGTATTGTACAAAGTTTTTGACTCAGGCCATTGGCATTTCCTTGTGATTTGACAGGTTGATGAACCACCTCAAAATCAAATTCACTGAGTTTTAGTGCCCAGTGTGTTAAACTGCTAAGGGTATGTTAAATATGATACCCATCTCAAAACTGCATTATCTATTATAATCTTGATTTTGTTCCATACAAATAAATCAGAAATACCGTAAAATGGGGTTACTTTGTGACAGTTTTTAAGGTTTTGCTCGCATGGGCCAGACAGTGTAAATTATGAAGTTTAATAAGTAATAACAAGAAGTTGCTGAAACCTTCCACTATGTAGTGATATGTTATACAAATAAATATGTTATATGTTGTATAACTGTTACAAGTTGTCACAAAGTTGCCCCACTGGGTGGGACTACTATGTGAAAAGCTTTGTTTTTGCTTCGAAATGCATGGAAAATAAACATTGACACAAAGTTACCCTATCAGATGTTTATTTAAAGCAATATAGAAAACATTGGTTTATTGTTTGACAACATAAAGAATTTACAAAGGTAGCTACTTAATCAAAAAATAAATCTTTAACATCAAAAAGACCTCGCTTTCCTACTGGTGTTGGAATTGCTATTTTATACAGAACTTCCCCCTTTGAATAATAAATGGAATCATCTCGTTCTGGCCACTTCCAGCATATTTTTGACCTTTCCATGTCGCTTACCATGTAGCCTCCTGGCTTGATATCAGTCACTCTTCCGGGGAACACTTCCCCTTCGAAGTTCACTACCACAAAGTCATCTAGCTTGAATGTGCATTCAGAGATCTTCTTAGTGGCTCTTTTCAAGTCGTGGACATTTCTTGTGTCTCGATGTAACTTACCAGTAGTCGAAGGTGTGTCTCTGTGTGATTGCTCATCTGATGAACTTTCAGAGAGCTTCTGAATCACTCAGATCTTCATCGGTCCACTTGATGATTTCACTCTCATCTGAGGACTCGACCTTATCAGTGACTCTTCTAGAGACTTCAGAACACTTTTTCTTCGGCTGCTGAGTATTGCTGGTACCAGAATTCGAAGATTTTGCCTTCGTCTTACCAGTGGTTGCTTCTACTACTGGTATGCTGATTTTATGGTAGTATAATTATACTGCTTACATAAACAGGGAGCGAAAGGCTATTTACAATTTGTACAGAAACCAGATGGCAGTTATAAGAGTCGAGGGACATGAAAGGGAAGCAGTGGTTGGGAAGGGAGTAAGACAGGGTTGTAGCCTCTCCCCGGTGTTATTCAATCTGTATATTGAGCAAGCAGTAAAGGAAACAAAAGAAAAATTCGGAGTAGGTATTAAAATCCATGGAGAAGAAATAAAAACTTTGAGGTTCGCCGATGACATTGTAATTCTGTCAGAGACAGCAAAGGACTTGTAAGAGCAGTTGAACGGAATGGACAGTGTCTTGAAGGGAGGATATAAGATGAACATCAACAAAAGCAAAACGAGGATAATGGAATGTAGTCGAATTAAGTCGGGTGATGTTGAGGGTATTAGATTAGGAAATGAGACACTTAAAGTAGTAAAGGAGTTTTGCTATTTGGGGAGCAAAATAACTGATGATGGTCGAAGTAGAGAGGATATAAAATGTAGACTGGCAATGGCAAGGAAAGCGTTTCTGAAGAAGAGAAATTTGTTAACTTCGAGTATAGATTTAAGTGTCAGGAAGTCATTTCTGAAAGTATTTGTATGGAGTGTAGCCATTTATGGCAAAGCACATCCCTTACCATTTGGTCACAGAGAGAAGTCTACCTTCCCAGGTGAACTAGTGTCAGCTGATGTCTGTGGACCTTTCAATGAATCTTTTCAGAAGAAGAGATATTTGATTGTGTTCAAAGACAGCTACACAAAATTTCGGATTGCTTCCTTGTAAAGCAAAAGTTTGAAGTTAAAGATGCATTGAAATATGTCCGTCAACATTCAAATATGCTAGGTCATACAGTCAAAGAGCTGCTGAGTGACAACGGTGGAGAATTTGACAGTAAGGAAGTTAAGGACATACTGCAAGCAGAAGGCGTTACTCAGAGGATGACAGCACGCTACACACCGCAACAAAATGGTGGAATTGAGTGAGACATGTGAACTATAGTTGAAATGGCAAGAACCTTAAAGTATTCAAATAAAGAAGCTAGTTTCCCAGAAGCCATATGGGCAGAATCTGTTGGAGCATCAGTGTACATTTTGAATCAAACTGCAAAATCATCTGTGAAAGGAATTAGTCCATTAGAGCTGTGGTTTGGCAAGAAGCCAAGAATAAAACATTTACGTATAATAGGCTCTACATGCTATGCCCACATTCCAGTTCAAAGAAGATTGAAAATGGACAAGATAGCTGTCAAGGATTATTTGGTGGGGTATGATGGAGATGAGCGTTACAGAATCTGGGTGAAAGAAGAAAACAAAGTAATTCTCAGCAGAGATATACAAAGTCATTTTCAGCAGAGATGTACAAAGTCATTCTCAGCAGAGATGTAATCTTCCATGAAAAGCCTGAAAGTTGTGAAGAACATGTCAAATTACCATTGCAGAATGTTGAGCAAAGTAATCAGGGAAAGTATGCAACTGAAGAAAAAGATGAGGTAAACTCCAACAAGGAAGAGTCTGAAGAATCGGAGACTGAAGAGGGCAGTGCCGATACCAGAGAAGAGGAAATCTTTATCCAGCCTCATCGACAACTGTGAAATCGTTCAACATTAATGAAACCTTCGTGGGTAAATGACTTGTTTGACTTTGTAATGTTCACTGAAGAGATGATTAATGAAACAAATGAAGAACCAGAATCATATGAAGAAGTTGTAAATAGTACACAAAGTGTTTGCTGGAAGCAAGCTATGAAAAATGAAATGAAGTCACTACAAAAGAATCAGAGATAGGAACTGACTACTCTACCAAAAGGAGGAGCAAGAGTTATACCATGTAAGTGGGTTTTTCGTGTAAAGACTAATCCTGATGGAAGTGTTGAGAAATATAAAGCAAGACTTGTTGTCAAGGGATTTAATCAACGCTATGGTGTAGACTACTGTGAGACCTTCAGTCTAGTAGCTAAGTTGAGCACAATTTGTTCAATGTTAAATGTTGCTGAAGCTGAAAAGATGCATCTAATACAGTTTGATGTGTCTACAGCATTCTTGTATGGAGAACTAGAAGAAATAATATTCATGCAACAGCCAGAAGGGTATAATGATGGCACAGGGAGAGTTTGCAAATTAAGGCAAAGTTTGTATGGACTTAAGCAAGCCCCAAGATGTTGGAGTAAGCGGTTTGGAGCATTTCTCATATCAGCAGGTTTTAAGATAAGTGATGCAGATCCTCATTTACATATCAGAGAAGCAGGTGGCAAGAAACTGTTAGTTGCTCTTTATGTAGACGGTGGGTTAGTTATGGCAAGTGATCAGCCGGATGCCAGAAAGTTTGTTGATGAGTTGAAGGCTGAATTTAAGATCACTGTGAAACCAGCATCGTATTTCCTTGGACTTGAGATAAAACGCTTTGATGATAGTGCAATCAAGATAAGTCAACAAGCCTATGCAAAGAAGATTCTGGAGCGTTTCAGTTTTCAAGAGTGCAAACCTGTCTCAATACCAATTGTAAAGGAACCAGATACATTACACATAGAAGGAAAGAATGCAGAGAAGTGTAACTTTCCCTATCGGCAAGCAGTTGGAGCACTGATGTACCTGATGCTTGGAACAAGACCTGACCTGGCTTATAGTGTGAGCTTCCTGTCTCGAACTCTTGACGCAGTATCAACAGAAGATGTAGTGCGACTAAAGCGAGTATTCCGCTATGTAGCAGGTACATATGACCTAGGCATAATCTATCCTCCAAATTTGTGCAGTGGCATATTAGATTGCTACAGCGATGCAGACTTTGGAGGGTGCAACAAAACTGGACGGTCAACATCTGGTGTACTTATTACACTTGCAGGTGGAGCTATCTCCTGGCTCAGTCAAAGACAGGCAGTGACTGCAACAGCTACAACAGAAGCAGAGCTCATAGCTGCAACAGAAGCTGTGAAGGAGATAATATATCTGTGTAGACTGTTTAGAGGAATGAGAAAGCGGAGTGAAGTTCCAGTTCTTAAGGTTGACAATAGGCAACAGTGAACTCGTACAAAACCCCAAGTTCCATCATCGAACTGAGCATATAAAAATAAAGTATTTATTTGGCCGAGAAAAGGTACTGGAAGGAGAGTTAGGCATTCAACATATTTCAACTGAGGACCAGTTAGCAGATATGCTGACAAAGCTGCTGGCAAAACCAAGATTGTTAGATTTATGTCATAAGATGGGTCTTTCATGTTGATGTGTTCCCTTTTTTTCTTAATTAAATAAGGGAAAGTGTTACAGTTATATGTGTTTGTATTTAAATAAGTGGCAGACAAAAGATGGCTCACTTCTGCTCTAGAGCCTTTGGAGAGACAAGTACTAGAAACTAGGTCTTTAACAATGTGTCCTTTGTGTGGCTGTACAATGTGAAATAAACGTAATGTTCAATGAATTAGACAGATTCCTTTTAAACCAAAACAAGTAACAGTAACAATTACATGCCCAAAATACTGTAATCCTTTCGGTGCGAAGTGACACTTTTCTGAATTGAGTATTAGGTGCACCATGGGCAATTACTTCTCTTAGTCACAATATGTGCTCTTCTTTGTTTTTGCGACTACAATTACATCATCAAAATACACCAGAATTGTCTAGGTTTCAGTCCCCACAATACTCCCTCTAAGATGTGCCAGCGTGCCAAATGTAGAAGATTTTTCAGCTCAAATAACACATATCGAAACTTATAATGTCCTGGCAGTACTGTAAATGTTGTCCTTAGGTGATCCTCTGCTACCACCTGTAACTGGTGATAATAGATTCATGGCAGGGAAACATCTGCATTAGTCCTGATTATCCAATATTTCCATTATAGTGAGGGTAGGATAAGCATCTGTAACCAAATGCTTGTTAACACATTTGAGATGAGTGATATAGGTCCTATGTTGCACTGATTTACCCCAAAAAGATGAGTGACGTAGGACCTACATTGGCAATTTCTCAGCTTTGTGGCATGCCGATTCATCTTGTTGCCATGCACAGTGACTTACAAGGTCACAAGTGGTACATATTGCCTTGATTGTGTCTCTGTTGTCAGCTTCATGCTTTGTACTTACCTTCAAGATGGTCTTATGTGATGATGAGATAAAATTTTTTTTGAAGAATAGTGGTCCAGAGCTTGATGAACAAATTTCTGGTTTCAAAAACTATTTGTTTGTTACATTTTTTCTGTAATTATATGTGTTGCCAATTGAATACCAGAAGCTAATTTTTATGATTTATGTTATAGAAAAAGTAGGAATTTGTAATGATCAAGTGTCAGTAATCCCTCATGATGAAGCTGCTAATGTTGATTCTGTATCAGAAATTCATCTGTCTCAACCTACCAATCTGCCTCTTTCAACTGGGTAGCGGACTGATGATGACACTGTCTCTCCACGACCTACAGGTTTTGAAGAAGAAATGCATGGAATTCAAATTCAAATTGATCAGAACTCTTCTGTGTTTGATTGTTTTGTCTCCTTTTTGACGAAGAACTGTTGAATATGGTAAAACAAGAGGCAATCTGCTATGCTAGAACAACAAGTGACAAGCTAACTGCAACAGGGAACCTGAGGCCAAATTCAGTTTGGCATCAGTCGAGTACTGTGAAACTTGATGACCTGTGTAAGTTTTTTTGGTGTGGTTTTATATATGTGCCTTTGACAGACTATTGATCTATGAATCCTGTACTGCAGACCTCCCCTATAGAGAAGTGTTTATCAAGGAATGATTTTCTGATGCTGTGAATGCTACTTCTTGTAGATAATGCAACCTTTGTTTCAAAAAGTCAAGAAAGGCACAATACTATTCATATGGTAAGACCTATCTTTGATATATTTGTAACAAAAAGTTGAAGAGCATACAACCCAGGAGAAGATCTTACTATAGATGAAGGAATTTGCCCTTTTCATGGAAGACTCAATCTCAAGATCTACATCAAAAATAAGCTTAGAAGTATACCATAAAATTTTTAATGTTATGTGAAAGTGAAAATGGATACATTTTAAAATATTAAATGTATTCTGCTAGTCAGCAAAATGGTAATACCTGCATTTTGCATGTCGTAAACAGATTGTGTGAAAGCTACTATGGTAAAGGCCATGCTCTATATGTGGATCAATTGTACACTAGCCCTGATATAGTCAATCATTTGCGCAAACAAAACTAAGATAGTGGTTATAATAGTGAAAAACAGAAAAGGGCTAACTAAAGATCTAGTAGCCATTCACTGTTTGTAAGTGGAAAGACACTTGGCATGTACTTCTTTTGGGAACAAAAAATAAAATGACAGCATCTAATGTCAATGTCATCTAGGAATAATAGAGAGGATGCAACTTGACTGTAGTTTGCATTACAATAAAAACAAGGCTAGTGTGGATCACAGTGACCAGGTAACAGTGTACTACCCTTCTGAGAGGAAACAAATAAAGTGGTGGAAGAAAGATTTTTTTCACCATTTCTTGATGATGATCATAAATTTGTATATTTTATACAAAAAGTAGAGACCTAGAATAAACATCTAATTGGATTCATTGCAGAATTGATAGAGGCTTTGGGGAACAGAGGTGATCTGGTTGAATTAACTTCCACCCAAAATAGCTCACCTGTAAATAGACTCAGTGGAAGACATTTCCCTAAAATGATCACAGGTTCAGAAAAGTCAAAATGGTCTCAGAGAAGATGCAAAGTTTGTGCAGAAAGAAGCAAAGCGGGGCCTGGCAAAGTGACCACATACTGTTGTGAAGAGTGTGATCCAGGACTTTGTTTTCCAGAATGTTTCAAAATTTTGTCACAAAGGCAAAAGTAAGCAAATAATATTCAATAAAGGAAGCCATATTTTCAAATAGTGTTATTTTTAGTACCAAAAACTTCTAACCTTACAGTCAGTTCATTCTCATTTGGGGTTCTATGCTGTATCATTGGGGTCACTGACAAAGCCCCCCTCCCCCAAGGATTAAACAGACCCTTATAATCTAACAATAACTGTTCCATTGCTATGTTCTCTGCTCTTTCAAATAGCACCACTTTCTCTCATAATGCATCTAAAGCAGTGGCTTCTTAAGCTTAGGGTCCAAATGTGCTCTTCCTAAATCATCTTCACAACAGCTCTCAATTGGTGACAAGCAATCCCTTGGACAATCCCATGTCCTCAATTCCAAAATTATCTATCCTTGATGAACGCTATCTGCTGACAGTCAACTCCTGTGTGCAAACAAAATTGTTGCACACAAAACTCCATGGTATATCTAATTCCATTTGCCTCTAGTGGCTCTATTGCATACAATACACTTACTGAAAATTTAGTTTTTATGATCATGCACAGTATTTTTTCGTACCTTGTGGTACATTATCATGCAGACTGATCCTTAATGACCATGCACACAATGTTAAGTGGTTCCCCTTGCACCAGGAACGAGCCTTGCTTACCCCCCCCCCCCCCCCCCTCCTCCAAGGTGGAACAATGTCTCATTGAGTTCTAGCAAGTGCTGATCAAGGCCAATTTTAGCATGGTGCTGAAATAAGAGATCTACCACTAAGGCTGTACAGCAGGCCTCGTTTGTTGAAGGCCAAAGCTCCATACCATCACAGAAATTTTTTGACCCAACCTGGAAACTTAACACTGTTGAACCCAGCAAACACACATCATTTCTAACCACTGCACTTAATCGACTACTTGCTGGACCACACCTTCTACCCCCATGAGGCCCAAACTTGTCATACATGCTTGGGAACTTGTGTGTAATAAGTTTTATGCTTCCTTTCAACCACAGCTATCAAGCAAAATTCTGCAGCTGCACCCATTTTGGCTGTGATTATATTTATTGCGAGAACCATGTAGCAGCTCTGGAACTCCCACTGTCATTTAACAGTGAATTACTATTCCCACCCCATCAGTATCCGATTTGCAGGGGGGGGGGGGGGGGGGGGATTTCCCCCCCTCTGCATAAGACCATCCCCTCCTCTGGTTTTAGTTTATGCATCCCAACCTGGGATGTTTAGTTCCCATGCACTGTAGTTAAACTTTACATATAATTTAAATTTGTGGAGCCGAACACTGAAAGTTTTTAATAAGTCTTACTATTAATACTATTAATATGTTTCAGTTTTCTATCATCAGAATAAGTACAGCTTTTCACAAATGTGCCTCTACTTTTTGAATTCCCCTTGTATACCTGTACTTAGACGATTTTGTAAATAAGCTTTATCTATAATGTACTTTTAAAGATATAACAAGGGATTGCTTTTCTGATAGTGCATACGCGTGAATAGTGAGTTTCGGCATTAACGACTATTTATAAATAGCTGTTTAACCATGCGTAATGCCACAGTCCAAGCTAGTAACATATTTAACTCTACTAACCCCCTAAGACATCCCCCCCCCCCCCCCCCCCACTGGTAAAAGCACAAATTGCACCCTGCACCCCATGGCCTATGTTAGACTTGCATCGGCCATCTTGTTCCAGATGCGCTGTTTGCCCACATGTCTTACAGTGTGGTTCACAGGATTCACACCATATGTGGCCTGTTTGTCCACTTCTGTAATATCTGTCTTCCAAGCTGAAAATTTCCATTCCACCCCAAACTCTGGCCAATGTGTTTATCTCTTCTAATGTCACCTTAATTTCTATGGCATCAGCTAAGTTCTTAAGAAAACCAGCCTGTATTTTTCATGCCACACTGGACAGCAATCCCTCCAAAAATGTATCTAATGCCATCTATGTTGTCACTTGCAGAACTGTCTTGTTGATAACATCATTGTTTATCAACCTTTATGTATTGAAATTTATCTTTCTAATCCTGTCCATACAGTTTCAAATGGAGCCCACCTGTTTTTATGAAACACTGTTCAACTGTTCCCTGTAATACCTACAACAATTTTTTCTTCTGAATCAATGCACCAAGCGTGCCTTCATTATTTCAAAGTTCTATGTATTTGTTTATTCCTCATAGTACATGGTGATTCAAAAAGAATACCACAACTTTAGGAATTTAAAACTCTGCAACGACAAAAGGCAGAGCTAAGCACTATCTGTCGGCGAATTAAGGGAGCTATAAAGTTTCATTTAGTTGTACATTTGTTCGCTTGAGGCACTGTTGACTAGGCGTCAGCGTCAGTTGATGCTAAGATGGCGACCGCTCAACAGAAAGCATTTGTGTTATTGAGTACGGCAGAAGTGAATCGACGACAGTTGTTCAGCGTGCATTTCGAACGAAGTAGGGTGTTAAACCTCCTGATAGGTGGTGTATTAAACGTTGGTATAAACAGTTTTCTGTGCCATTTCAGCCAATAAAGTTTTTGGTTCCTTTTTCTTCGAAGGTGCTACTGTAACTGGACTACAGTATCTGGAGATGGTAGAGAATTGGTTGTTCCCTCAGCTCGAACAAGAAGCACAACAATTCATATTTCAGCAGGATGGAGCGCCACCACATTGGCACTTTTCTGTCCGTAACTACCTCAATGTCAACTACCCGAGGCGATGGATCGGCCGCCAGGCAGCCCGTGACAGAGCACTTCATCACTGGCCTCCAAGAAGCCCTGATCTTACCCCCTGCGATTTTTTCTTATGGGGGTATGTTAAGGATATGGTGTTTCGGCCACCTCTCCCAGCCACCATTGATGATTTGAAACGAGAAATAACAGCAGCTATCCAAACTGTTACGCCTGATATGCTACAGAGAGTGTGGAACGAGTTGGAGTATCGGGTTGATATTGCTCGAGTGTCTGGAGGGGGCCATATCAAACATCTCTGAACTTGTTTTTGTGTGAAAAAAAACCTTTTTAAATACTCTTTGTAATTATGTATAACAGAGGGTTATATTATGTTTCTTTCATTAAATACACATTTTTAAAGTTGTGGTATTCTTTTTGAATCACCCTGTACATTGTGTATCCTTACCATCCAGCGCAAAAACGAAATTTGGCCACATGTATTAGCTGCCCCTTTGGTCACATCCTAGTTTTGTGACTGTTAACAGGTTGTCTACAAACATTATGATGTCCTTTCCTGCTGTACTCATAAAATGAGAGACTAGGGCAGTGGTATTAGTGTCTAGGATGCAGACGCAGCTCGTGGTTTCCATACTGGGGAAGGCTGCAACACTAATAAATCAAAACTAACTTAGACCTCAGGCTATGCTACAGAATGACATGTTTCCACAACCAAGATTTCTGGGAGGCAGGCGGGGGGGCAATATCGCACTCTAACCAAATGTTTACATGCTCACATACACTGCATCTCCTTTCCGTTTCATAATCAACTACTAAATGACATCACAAAGTAAGTCCAAGACAAAATCACTAAGCATCTTATTTATCCCCTGACACAGTATTTCCTGACAGTTTACCACAACAAATCATATTAAAAGACGCATTTTGGAGAGATTTTTAATGCAGTATATGTTAACTTCTCACCACCCTTAATATTTCTTGTGTTTTTAGTTCTAAACTTTGGACGTTTAATGTGTTAAGACCACTGTGTTTGAGTTCGTGTGATGAAACAGTGATGCTTCCATGACATCACAAGTCTTGTGCTGTGACCCAAGTATATTTACATACCATATTTCTTGTACTATTCACATTTATGTATTATGAATTTATGGATTTTAAATGATCTAGCACATGAAAGATCTTTCCCAAATGTGTAGATTTTAGTACAGTTTGTTGTGCTAAAGCGTCAGCAGATTTTGTATTTAGATCAAAAAGACGTACTATGAATGAAGATGCATTTTGGAAAATGTAATGTCATTGGCTAAACATGTCACTACCCTTTTTATGCATTAATTTCGTAACCTGAACTGATAGTTACAACAAAGGAATTGCTTCTTATCATCTATAAATGCATTTTTGCTTACCTTAATTCATTTGTTTGTAAATGAAATCAGATTGTCTCCCCTTCTGCACTGCAAAATGGTCTATGACCATTTCATTGAAATTTGGCTGATTCAGCACTTCCTTTTTGATAGAACACATCACAAGTGCACAAAGTCTGTCCTAATTCATAGTACTGCACATAAATGTTTGCACTTGCTTCAGTGTAGAGAAGCAGCATTCTACCTCTCCTGTTATTGGAAAGGTTACTATTATTTGCAGAAGTTTAACACTTTCAGGAAATGCTTTTTCCAGATTTTTTTGTAAAGAATATTCAACAAAGTCAAAGTACCTGACACTTTTACAGAATCATTTCGGCTGTATAGCACATTCATTTCATGTTGTGGGTCTGAACACTGTAATTTAAGCAAACTGACAGTTACATCCAGTTTTTTTCAGGGAAAATAGTTTTTTGTTTAGAAAACAATGATGGCTCAAACAGTTGTGTAATTGATATGTGATCGTTAAAATTGAATCAATCACTGATCTGAGTCATGTTGTGGTCACAGACGTCTCGTGCACACACATTCTTGATTCAGAGAAACGATCTCATTTTGCAGTTGGCTCTTCCTGTTCCCAGTGATCATTGAGTTTAATGAGGCCTGAACATGCTGGACAGAAGCTGCCTATTGAGATACGTATTCAGTAGTTTTCACTGTATCAGTATCATTTAGCTGCAACTGGTAGAAGAGAATGTCACAATGAGGCAAGACTTTATTTAAAAAATGTGGCCAGAAGACGAAATCTTTATCTTGCAGGAAACCCGTAAGTCCCATAGCCTTGCTTATTTCTAGTGATCATTGATATCATCATCAATGATTTTTTTCCCATGCGCACAACAATTTCCTTCTGGCATTTGTGTATAGTTGTTACGCTCCATAATTTGAAATTCCATCTGATGAACTGAGGATCAGTAGGAATACATTTCTTCACTATCTCTTCAAAAACAGCTGTGCATTTAGAATACTGGGAAAAAGAGGTACAAATTCCTTCCAAGTTGCTGAAGAAGATCTGCACTTGCTTATTGCCTGTCACAAAATGCTCAACAATTAAATTTAAATGATTTTTGTAACAGTGAATGAAGTGAGCATTTTTATACACCTTTTTAACACTGATTTGAAATTACACTTTTGTGGCCACTCATAACAGGAGCACTGTGGTAACTCTGAGCTACCAGTTTCTCAGGTGTTTCATTTATGTTAATTTTCCCTAGCTCACTGAGAACAGCTGTAGTTACATCTTGTGGAGTGTGACTTTTTGGTCGTGTAAAGGAAATAAACCTTTCATTAATTTTCTCCAGCAGCACATAGCGAATTATTATGACCAGTTGTGAAAAGTTTGCAGTCAGTGGTTTCGTCAACTTCGATAACAAGAAAATTTGTCTATGACAGTTCACTCCTGATCAGATTTAGGCATACCTCCTCAGTTGATTCCAGGAGTTCATTTTGAATTGTTTTGGAGAGACCTAATAACCAAAAATTAATTTGTTCAAATGAAAAAGGTGGTGTATCTCATATGCTTATAGCTACTCTACTGGATCTTTTTTTTTTTTTGATAGGTTGTTATTAGTTATCTACAAATAATTATTACTGCTTACTGGTGATTTATGCCAGCAGGGTAGTGATATTGTTAATACAAAGTGATTTGCAAATGTCGTGTATGGTATGTATTTTCATTTTTAAGTGCTTTAGGTTTTTAGAGTACCTCATGCTATACTTTATGCTTGCCTTTCACTCATGTGCTAAATGGCAGTCACTGAAGGGTAATTGATGTATACCGGTATAACTTTAAATACATACAGTCTCCTTTTGACGTAAGCTCTGGGCATGCTTCAAGGAACACTGTATGGCACAGCAGTGGATTTTTGTGTGTCGCAGGAAACTGGGATCTTGACTTGACTGCCCAGATCATAATGATGGTAAAAACCCCTACCCATATAAAAAAAACCCTCAGTCTCAAGGTGTGCTGCATCATAATGAGGTGCATGGCTGTCGAGACGGAGCAGTCGTTAGTGGGCAACCTCTGAGGAACCTGCCACACATCAGTTGTATAAGGCTTACTCAGGCATGTGAGGCTGTGTCTGAGTGGACCCTTGTTTCCCTAGCTGCTCATGGGACTAAGATGGAACCCTCAAAATCATCTTCTTCTCCTCCCAGTGAGAAGGGTGTACCAACTGGGAGTATTCACACCAAGTCTTCCAAATGAGTAAGAGAGGCTAGCCCCCCTGGTAACCTGCATCAGTTGAATGATAGCAACAGGGATCAAGGAGCCATAAATCAAAACTTGTTTTTGATCATTAAGAGAAAGGAGGGGACGTATGAAGAAGTGTCCCCCTTCTATATCCTTAAAGGCTTGGAAGTACTTGCTGGATGCCTGAAGTCTGTTAAATGGTTGTGGAATGGTTCCCTACCGGTCGAGACTAACAGAGCATAACAGGTGGAGCTACTTATGAAGACTGAAAAATTGGGTGAATATCATGTAATTGTTGCACTACATAACTCTCTTAACTCTAGCAAGGGTGTGGCCACATGCAGTGACATTATGGATATTGACATAACCGAACTTAAACAGGAATGGACAATACAGGGGATAGTGGGTGTAGAGCAAAGGATGCGTGGGAATAACAGAGAAACTGAGAAGACCGCCACCTTCATTTTGACCTTTAATTCTCAAACATTGTCTGGACACATCATGGCAGGTTTTCTCTGACTTACAGTTAGGCCTTATGTACCTAATTCTATGTGATGCTACAAATGCCAGCATTTTGACCTGTGGGAAATGTGTAAAGGCAGCCCATGAAGCTGGGATTGACTGTCCATCTCTGTGTTAACTACTCAGGGAGCCAGCCAGTTGGGAGCCGAGACTGCCCTGTTTTTTCAGAGGAACTAAAAGTCACCAAGTGGATCCCCTATGCTGAAGCCAAAAAGGTATAAAAGGTGACGTAACCTCTTTACCACTTCTTATGCTTCCATGGCACAGAAATCTGTTCCTAAGGTCAACACCTCAACACAGACATCATCCAGTGTACAATCATCCACCACCAGCACCTGTACTTGCATGTGTACATGCCAAGGCAAAACAAGAAAGGATAAAGCAATCCAAGCAGCCTCCACAGAAAAGACCAGCAACAGTTCTGTACTGAGTGTCAAGAAGCACATGACAAGCAGAGTGCCCCTCAATGCTCCCTTTCCCCCTTATCCTCAAAGAGACAGGGTGCAGGGAAAGGTTTACAAAGTTTGGGTCAAAAGCTGCCCTGAGTGCTGCAGACATCATTTTTTCACATCTTACTGATGAGGAGGACATCATGGAGTTAGATGCCTTGGATCCAGGCAGCCCCTCCACTCCCCCTCACTCTGCAAGTGCTTCACCTCCACAGTGCAAAGATAGGGATAAATTAAAATGAAATGGCTCCCATCCCACAATGGAATTTGCAGGGGTTCAGGATGCATGAGGGGGAACTCCGCCTTTTATCTCAGGGTAGACCACTGTGTCTAGAAGCACATGACAAGCAGAGTGCCCCTCAATGCTCCCTTTCCCCCTCATCCTCAAAGAGACAGGGTGCAGGATACTCATTTCCATCAATCGTACATCCCTGAGCTACGAGGCTATGTACTCCACAAAAAGGATGACCTGATTAGAGAGAGAGCTAGAGGAGGTGTAGGTATTTTTCATCAGTACTGACTACCATTCCTTGCCTCTCTCACTTACAACGACTTTACAAGCAGTTGCTGTATCAATGCACATGCTCATCAGTTGACAATATGTTCCCTCATCAGTTTACAATATGTTCCCTTTACTTGACCCACATGATGCACTCAATGAATAGATCCTAACCAACTTTATTACACAAATCCCTGCCCACTTCATCCTCTGTGGTGATTTTAATGCACACAATGTGCTCTGCAACTACCTGCCCCAGGGGTAGAGCAATTGAAAATCTTCTCATGTCATCATGTGCATACTTGCTAAATGTGGAACAGAGCACTCACTTTTGCACAGCAACTGGGTCATTCTCTGCCACTGATCTCTTGCTTTGCTCTCCAGCTCACTCACATTGCTCAATGGGAAGTAGTCGATAACTTTGCCGACTTCTGGTGTGAGGCAATTTTAATTCCTCTTTTAAAACCTGGGAAAGACCATACATGCCCAAGTAGTTATTGTAGTGTTGCCCTCACTAGCTGTATGGGGAAGACCTTAGAGCAGATGGTCAATCACCACCTTGTCTGGAACTTAGAATCCAGCAACTCCTTAGTCACTGTCAGTGTGGGTTCAGGAGGTATCGCTTCATCTTTGACAACCTTGCCCTCTTGGAGGCAGCTAAACAACAGGCTTTCCTATGCCGGCATCACCTTCTACACTATGTGATCAAAATTATCCAGACACCCCCAAATCATACGTTTTTCATATTAGGTGCATTGTGCTGCCACCTACTGCCAGGTACTCCATGTCAGCGACCTCCGTAGTCATTAGACATCATGAGAGAGCAAAATGGGTCGCTCCGCAGAACTCATGGACTTCGAACGTGGTCAGGTGTCACTTTTGTCATACATCTGTACGAGAGATTTCCGCACTCCTAAACATCCCTAGGTCCACTGTTTTCAATGTGATAGTGAAATGGAAATGTGAAGGGACGCATACAGCACAAAAGCATACAGGCTGACCTCATCTGTTGACTGACAGAGACTGCCGACATTTGAAGAGGGTTGTAATGTGTAATAGGCAGACATCTATCCAGATCATCACACAGGAATTCCAAACTGCATCAGGATCCACTGCAAGTACTATGACAGTTAGGGAGGAGGTGAGAAAACTTGGATTTCATGGTTGAATAGCTGCTAATAAGCCATACATCACGCCGGTAAATGCCAAACTATGCCACACTTGGTATAAGGAGCATAAACATTAGAATACTGAACAGAGGAAAAACATTGTGTGAAGTGACGAACCACAGTACACAATGTGGCGATGTGATGGCAGGGTGTGGGTATGGCGAATGCCTGGTGAATGTCATCTGCCAGCGTATGTAGTGCCAACAGTAAAATTTGGAGGCGGTGGTGCTATAGTATGGTCATGTTTTTCATGGAGACGGCCTGCACTCCTTGTTGTTTTGTGTGGCACTATCACAGCACAGGCCTACATTGATGTTATAAGCACTTTCTTACTTCCCACTATTGAAGAACAATTCGAGGATGGCAACTGCATCTTTCAACATGATTGATCACCTGTTCATAATGCATGGACTGTGGCAGAGTGGTTACATGACAATAACATCCATGTAATGGACTGGCCTGCACAGAGTCCTGACCTGAATCCTATAGAACACCTATGGGATGTTCTGGAATGCTGACTTTGTGCCAGGCCTCACCGACCGACATTGATACTTCTCCTCAGTGCAGCACTCGGTGATAAATGGGCTGCCATTCCCCAAGAAACCTTCCAGCACCTGATTGAATGTATGCCTGCGAGAGGCGAAGCTGTCATCAAGGCTAAGGGTGGGCTAACACCATATTGAATTCCACCATTACCAATGGAGGGAACCACAAACTTTTAAGTCATTTTCCACCCAGTGCCCAGATACTTTTGATCACATAGTACAGGTACATTTTTTGACATCAAGAAGGCTTACAATACTACTAGGAGGCATCTTATCCTGGAGCAGCTTCATGAATGGGGTTTTCGTGGTTGTCTTCCCATTTTTATTCAGTCCTTCCTCTTGCCACAATATTTTAGATATCAAGTCAGTGATGTCCTGTCTGATCGCTTTGAGCAGGAGAATGGTGTCCCTCTGTTGTATTCTCTTTAGCTGATTTTATGTCAGCTTGTTGTCTTTGTAGAGCTGTACCATTGGAAGCAAGGAGAGGAGGTTGGTTGGTGGCCGGTGTCCTTGTTCTATAACACAAACATCACGCAATTAATAACTGGTTCTTTGTTCATAAAGAAAGAGCTATTTAACTTAAGTTTCCATGTGCTGTGGCACAAGCTCTCTTCTGTATAGTCCTCATAGCCTCAATGCTGTTGAATTAGAAGTCTACTGTGTTCACTATAGGGTTACTATGCGCTCCCTGCCTCTGTACTAGAGGCTCCGTCTCTGAGACATGCTGGAACTCCACGGTGTACAGACTTGAACTAACTGGCATAGGTGGAAAGAACTAACTGACTAGCTAACTGGCCCTCCAGTCCATGGCATTGATCCTAAATACTGGCGGCTGAGAGGGCACTGGTGGCGCATTTCCATTGAGTCTTGTCTCTGGCCTCTCTCAATACACTCATAACCTCTACGCCACATGGTGTGCTGGTGCCAGCATATACCAGCATACCCTCAAGGTAGCATTTTAAGTGTGACTGTCTTTGCCATAGCTGTTAATAGCATTACATCCATAGTGAAAAGTGCTGTCCAGTGTTCTTTGTTTGTGGATGTCTTCTCTGTGTTTTGCTCTTCTTCAAGCCTTGCAATGACAACATGTCAGTTGCAATTGACTCTTCAATGTTTGGATGAATGGGCACAGATGAGCAGTTTTAAGTTTTCCACTGAGAAGTCTGTTATATCTTAAACTTCCCTGTGTTGAGGATGACAGACACTGCCGTAAGTTTTAAAGACACAGTGAGCATTATGGAGCTCATATTCGACCCTAAGCTTATGTGGTTACCACATCTTAAGGACCTGAAAAAGCGGTCACTTATGTTTTAAGTATTTTAAAATGTCTTAGCCGCAGTACATAGGGAGCGGACAGGACTTGCCTGCTCTGGTTTTACAGGGCATTTGTATGATCTCAGATCGATTATGGTTGCATGGTGTATGGGTCTGCGAGACCCTCTTATTTAAAGATATTGGACACACTGCACCATGAAGGGATCTGATTGGCTACTGGGGCATTCAGGTGATGGCTACTTATGATGTGCCAGGCATATAAAACACTGTCCACACCATACATACCCGCCTACCATACCGTTGCTCAGTTTCCAGTGGAAAGGCCTTTTTGTAATTGGCCACTGGAACTTTGAATCAAACATATTGGTTTTCAACATGAATACTGAAAAAAATGTTACTCAGTTTGTATGGAATAAAAATACAGAAAATCATTTAAATGTTCGCAGAACTGTTTATAATCCTTGAAAACAGAGTTACCCACACAATACAAGATTCATTCAACCAGCAATCGTGTTCTGGACATTATGTCAATGATGCGGTGATAATGGTACGATGTTGAGGGTGTGATGCCGATGGTACAGAAGGATGGTGAGAAGCTGCAAAACATAGGGATGGAATGGTGGTCAGTGGTGATGGCTGGTCAGGTGTTTATATGTGAAGCTGTTAGTGAAGGACTGGATGGACTGGAGGCTGGGATGGAACTACTGAGTCCTCACAGAGCCAAGATAGAAGTTCTCATGACATACAGTGAGGTACAGAAGAATGAGCAAGGACAAAATGGCTAACTACAGCACCTGTCTGAAATAAGATGGATTAGTGTTCAGTTGACCCAACTCACTCCTGTGTATAAACAGTCCACTTTGACTTTGGTTCGTGTTTGTACTTGCACTCAAGAGTGGGAAAAAAAACACTGTCAATTGACATCACTTCCACTGAAGTTTTGTTGTCAGACAGGATACAGGCCTAAAACAACTCACAGGGACAAAGTCCACTGTCTTTATATTGCTGAAGGTGATTTCACCCAGTTCCGAAGAATACTGTCCAGAACAGTCACTAGTTAGCATGAGACACAGTAATCACAATGAAACACAACACATAATGTTATAGAACAATTACATGTATATAATTAGATTTTCAAGTTTTACCTTGAGCAGCATAGAAAAAAAATTGTTTAATGATCTGAAGGTTCAAAAAATACTAGAATACTAGACTAATAAAGGACAAAAGAACAGGGAAAGATATAGGATACCCTATTCAGACAAAAGAGTCCACAAAACTCACTTATATTAAGACACAAAATCACAAACTTGCAAAAAATGGAATAACATACAGAATATAAAAAAAAGAAGGCAGATTACCCTACAAGTACTGGCAACTGACAAGAAAATCAAGCATGGTGGAAGTAACCACAAATAAATCGCATAGTTATATCCCTACATCTGGACTGAAAGTTCACTCATTTTAGAACACCAGTTCATGGCACATAATTGTGACATATTATCAACACATATCATAGGAAACAAATTACAAAACTTCGGTAACTACTATTTACAGATCATATAGTTTCACAAATCATGACACACTTATAAAAAATATGCAGGATTATTTAGAGAACATTTTTAAATCCTTATGAAGTTATACACCATTTATTTTCAATGTCTTAGGATATGCCAACAGATATGCACCTGGATGTGGCAGTTTTGTATCTTGAACACACAAGCTGACAGTGAAATAGTTCACATCATTCAGACCATGATAGTAGCAGATTCACCCAGTGTTATTAATTTGTAACAAAATCACTCTGCACTTGATTGCTAAACACACTAATTATTTTATAATGTCTGGTAATCCAACACTGAATAAAAGTTTGTAGACAATATTAACTATGTCCAATTGGCATTCCTTATCTCCAACAATTGTAAAAAGCATAAATGCTCTCTTTTCACAGTAAAGAAGAGCATTGTCATCTCAATTACGGTAGTGCATCATCACTGGTACTCACAGCTGGAATATTACAATAATATTACGTTATGTAGGGACATTACAGTGCACAGAATTGCCTTCTAGAGATGGGTGTGGCTGGTCTTCATGTTTCACATTGCGGTGGGAGCAGATTTCCATCTTGGCTTCTCCAGAGGCACAGACTCATTTTAGAGGTGACAAACTTTAAGAAAGATTGTACATCAGATTGAACATTTCAATCTCTGTTTTTTAATGTTTTATGCGCATCACAGTTTCACAGAAGTGTACACTGATGGCTCCAAACCAGGGAATTCCCTCAGATGCTCTGTCAGGTTTCCCGACCATATTACAAGGATTTGCCTTCTTTACAAGTATACTGTTTTCTCAGTGGAGATCCACATGATCCTGATGGTATTGGAGAAGATGTGTCGTATTCAGGGCAAATAGTTTCTCATTTGCTCTGATTCCCTTAGTGCCTTACAATCATTACAGAACCTGTACCCAGCTGAGGAGTTGGTCCGGCTGATATATGACCAACTGTACTTGCTCCAGCGGCAAGGTAAGCAGATGTCATTCTGCTGGGTGCCTGGTCATGTAGAGATCTGGGGAAATGAACAGGAAGACTGCGCATCCAAGGAGGCCTGCAGGGGCAGGATGTGGCACAGTGTCCTATTCCCTTTCAGGCTGTGATTTCTGCACTACACAGGAATTGCATGTAGTTGTGGGATGAGGAATGGCTGATGGCCAATAAGCTGCGGGTGGTGAAGTCAACAACCTGGCTGTGGCGTTTCTCCTGCCAGTTGCTCAGGCAGGATGAAGTGACCCTCATGCATCTTAGAATTGGGTCTGCCCTCTCACACATAGCTTTTTACTATGGCAAGAGGATCCCCCATTTTATGATGCTTGTGGTGTGCACATCTCTATCCGCCTCCACCGTATTATAATTGATTGCATTTTATATCGTAATGCAGGGCAGGAGCAAATTTTGGAGGAGATCTGCCCTCTATTTTAGCTGATGATCAGATGAGTGTGACTAAGGTTTTAAAGTTTTGTGATGTGTCTCGACTCTGGTCTAAACTTATAGGCTGGAGGTTTTAGTGTGTTGCAGAGTGGCTGGTTTCTCCTGTTATTATTCTTGTGGTCAGCCAGCCACGTCTATCTGCTATTGTTTTAGTTCCTGACACCACTTTCTTCCTGTGTCATTAATGTTTTACTACTTACACAATACTTCGTTCTGTAGTTCTGTGCGGTTGCACACATAGTTTTCCAATTTTTGTTACCTGAGTTTTACATGCTGTTTTATCTTCTTGTTTTGTGTATTTTGTTGACACTCATCTCAGTCTGTTTCTGCATGGGTGCTAGAGAGCTTGCTGTCGTGCGCTCATACAAACATGTTCTGTCTGTCCAGTCATCTCGTATATTCGTAAGACTTGTCTGGTTATTCCAGTAACTGAGTACAGAGTGTGTAGTACTCCACATGTTCCTCACAAGACATGGAGACAGGAAATCTTTTCAAGTTGTAGGGTTATAACCTGGAAAAATAATTTGTTCAAGTAACAAGGATGGCTTATCTTTTGCTTAAAGTTACTGTAGTGGATCTCTTTGGGTTGTGGTATGTGCACACCAGCTGTCTAAAAATTATTACTACTGCTTGCTGGCATTACTTTATGGCAGTAGGGTGGTGATTCTGTTATGTGAAGGGATTTACAAATGTGATGTATGTATGTGTTCTCATTTTTCAGTGCTTTGGGTGGTCAGAGTATGTCCACTAAACTTTATGTTTGTCCTTCACACATATACTGAATGACAGTCATTGAAGGATATTTGATGTATGCCTGCACACTGTTAATTAAATTCAGTAAAACAAATTTTGAGTAGAGGTGTGGTTATAGGTCTATTAAAAAATCCAATTCACACATTAAAGATGCAGTTATGGCTCAAGTAAAACCAGAAGTGACACTTTGATGTTTGACATCTGTTGATTACATCTTTCTAATAATTAGGCCTATACCACATTCTGAAAAGCACAATTTCAAAGTTTTTGATTGATACATTAAGTGTTATTTATGATACTCTAAATACTCATTTAAAATCTAATATTTTCACTCTTTCACCTGAAATACCTGTTGTATGAAATTTATAATTTTTTCCAAACTGAATTTTGAAGCTGTGCAAGTGCACTAAAAGACACTGTAATATTAATTTTATTTGTTAAAAGCAACACTCAATCTGAAATAATACTACCATCAGGAAAGTTGTTAAGGTACTTCCTTTCTCAAACCCACTGGGTAAGTGTTCTGAGAGCAGTGAAGTGTACTACAATCTGATTATCTGAATATTCAGCCAGTACTGTATTAATTTTCACCTTAAGAATAAAGTGAGCCTGCTGTGAAACCACAAATCTAACTTTCATTAATTATATATGCTTGCTTCCTTACATGCAAATTTTATTCATGCATCATGTAACAGAAATATGTACTTTCACCATATAAATTAACCATTGTGTGCTCATAACCTCATTGGCAAAAACTTTGAAAACTGAAGCCACACATCCTGCCACTGTAGCATAATAAACCACACTCTGAACAATGTGTTTTGGAGAGATCTTTAGTGCAGTGTATAACTGAAACTACATGTTTTTGTAACACATGCATATAAATATGAAAACCATCAATAATAGCCTGTTAGTTTCTCAGGTTGTGGTACCTTCTGATGCTAATTTCTGGTGAGAGAAGGAAAGTGGCACCACAAAGTTTAAGTGTTTTTTACTTTTGTAGCGTGGTGTTTTTCCCTTCATTTCATATATCCATAAAACTTGTCTGGCAATTCCAGTAAGGACAGAGTGTACAGTACTCGCCATGTTCGTTTCGAGGCAGACCAGCTCGTTTACACACATCTTATAATAGCAAAAACCACACTGCAGCACTTGTCTCAAAGCACAGAGGTATTGTGGTATCTATCCCATTCTTGGAAGTTAAAGTATAATGTACTTCATACTCCTCAATCCTGTCAAAAGCTGACAAATGATATCGGATGCACTATGACCACATTGTTGGCCAATGTTATTGTGTGACCTCAGTCGATAGCCTCTGATGATGGTTGGCAGAGCCACTGTGACTGCAGCCTAAGAGGCATTTCAAGGCACACTCTTAAGACTGGCTACCACCTGTTCGAAAAATATCTCTTGATATCACATATCAACTGTTCCAAAAAAGTTGACCGGCATTGATTAAATCCATGTGGGAGATATGGGAAATGTGTCCTGATGATGTAAATGTGTATCATGTTGTTCAGAAATTTGTTTTAATATATATTTTGGGGCAGCTTTGCCTCAGAGCCTTTAATTATGAGTCACGCCTTAGGATGGGTACCAGCATACTGGATGAGGACTGATCCCTTCTATTCTCTCTCTTTGCATTCAAGTGCTTGCAAACCTGTGTATTGTCTGTCTGCATTTGCATCAATAAGGTTTGAATTGTATCTGGAGTGGTAACCTCTCATTCATTCATTCAAAAAGAAAAAATTCAACAGCAAAGGAATCAACAACAATACCACAGTCGCATCTCTCACCACTAAACACATATAATTCTTACGTCTTTCCCTACATTCCTTGGTCCAGGTCTTCTATTCAGGGGTTTAGATATTATGTGCCCAACTGTATCGCAAAACATTTGATTTTCAAGCACCGTGTTGAACTGACGCCGCAGATCATTGGCCCACAATGTTTCTCATAACTACTGACTCTTCTGACACCAACATTACAACCAGCTGACACCAGTGTTGCAGAATGGACACTTTTGACTCCAGAAAGGCACATGCAGGAAACTGTGTGTGACAGAATCTCCAGTACTGCAGTGAGCACTGAGTCAAGATGCTTGCTCACTAACAAAATTCGTTATTATTCCGATGCTTCAACTCAGTATGGTGACAGCTATGAACGAGATGCTGACTGTAGCTGGTGGTGGGCTGTGAATGACATTAGCTGAGGCAGTGGCAACAGTCAGAAGGCAGTGTCCACACTCGGATGCAAGTGGCCAGCTGCTGCACAGTGAGTCTCACCTGCTGGGATAGCATGCATTGCACATACCCCAATGCAGCTGGTAGTGTTGTGCAGGATTCCTAAAATGAAACCAGGACCCTTGGAGATTGGATGGGGGGTCAACCAGTGGCAACCATGGATCCAGCTTGAAACCTGGAATCATGAGTGTGCTAGCTGCCAGCTCATGATTCAGCAGCTTCACTGAGGTAGATATCCTGCTTCATAAGGCTGTATTAGCTTAGCCACACATTTGACTGATTAGTGGCATGGAGACAGTGCCAGTCAAATGCATGGCACCCAAAGAATGCTGCTATCATCTGAGCTGCAAGCATTTATAATCCCTCCAGCTATGTATATTATGACAGTGTAGTGTAACAAGACATTTTGATAGGCCCTTTGAGAAATTGAAGACATTCACATGAATATATAGAGAGAAAAACTATTATTTTAAGTTAACGGACCTAAAGTGAAGAAAAACACTGTCACCTGGCTTCTGTCCATGCACGGCCAAGAATGTACTCAGGAGTTGCACTTCCCATGGGCATGAGTGGTGAACAGAAGTCGTCACTTGCTATAGTGGACATGTTCTTCTGTGCAGCTGCTGTGGTGCTATGGTGGGCCACCAAGGAATAACCAAAGAGCCGGCATTAGCAATGAATGTCACATAAAATGTTATCTATTTGACTTATTCTATGGTATGTGGACCAGAGAGGAGGAGGAGCCTGTTGCTCACTGTAAAATACATTGTATTAGCAATTAATCTGACAGTATACAGTTGAAATTATGGAACTCTGGTTATGAATTGATGTACCTTCACTCATGATGCATGCAATTTTAGAGATCACCCATCCATACAGTTCACAGGTGCACTTATAGAGGCCACTTAGGGGTTGGTCTAATGGCATGACCTGGTGAGCCGCCAATGAAACAGTATTATCTATGCTATCACATATGGGGGCTCAGCCTATTCTATAACATGTGTTACTGTTATCTAGTCAGTGTGTTCAGTGCTACACATGACCTGTACCTCACTGCATCTTATGTGTTGCTCTATAAAGTAGTATGTTGCATAAACCATGTTTGTTCTTGCCATAGCATGAATACTTTATGTTGTTTGAGGAGAGAAATGAGCTTTTCTTCCAGGTAATTAACAAAATCTTCATAAAAGAAGATTGGAGCATGGTGAAAAAGATTATCTGGGACTGAATAGCAAGACCAGTTCTACAAGAGAAATTTACAGGCAAACATAATATCGAGAGATCTTAGCAAACAGTTTTTATCCACACACATCCAAAAAGTTTTGCATCACCTCGGTTCCAAGAGTTCCGGAACCTGTACAGAAAACTGGAATAGCAAACAACATAAACATCATTTCCACATTGCTGTACACGCTGGTACCTCTAATAACCAGTAGCACGTCCTCTTGCATTGTTTCATGCCTGTATTCATCATGGCATACTATTAACAAGTTCATCAAGGCATTGTTGGTCCAGATTGTCCCACTCCTGAAAGGCGAAGATCCCTCAAAGTGGTTGGTGGGTCACATCATCCATAAACAACCCTTTTCAATCTATCCCAGGCATGTTTGATAGGGTTCATGTCTGGAGAACATGCTGGCCACTCTAGTCAAGTGATGTCGTTATCCTGAAGGAATTCATTCACAAGAACTGCATGATGGGGGTGCAAATTGTAGTCCATGAACACAAATGCCTCGCTAATATGCTGCCGATATGGTTGCACTATCAGTCGGAGAATGGCATTCACATATTGTACAGCCATTACGGCACCTTGCATGACCACCAGTGGCATACATCGGCCCTACATAATGCCACCCCAAAACAGCAGGGAACGTCCACCTTGCCGTGCTCACTGGACAGTGTATCTAAGGTGTTCAGCCTGACCAGGTTGCTTCCAAACACGTCTCTGACGACTGTCTGGTGGAAAGCATATGCGACACTCATCAGTGAAGTAAACATGATGTCAATCCTGAGTGGTCCATTTGGCATGTTGTTGAGCCCATCTGTACTGCGCTGCATGGTGTCATAGTTGCAAAGATGGACCTTGCCATGGACGTTGGGAGTGAAGTTGTTCATTATGCAGCCTACTGCACACAGTTTGAGTCATGACACAATGTCCTGTGGCTGCACGAAAAGCATTATTCAGCATGGTGGCATTGCTGTCAGGTTTCCTCCAAGCCATAATTTGTAGGTGGTGGTCATCCACTGCAGTATTAGCCCTTTGGAAGCCTGAGCGAGGCATGTCATCAACAATTCCTGTCTCTGTATCTCCTCCATGCCCGAACAACATCGCTTTGTTCACTCCGAGATGTGTGGACACAATCCTTGTTGAGAGCCCTTCCTGGCACAAAGTAACAATGCGGACATGATTGAACTACAGTATTGACTGCTTAGGCATGGTTGAGCTACAGACAACAGGAACCGTGTACCTCTTTCCTGGTGAAATGAATGGAACTGATCAGCAGTTGGAAACCCCCCATCTAATAGGCACTACTCAAGCATGGTTGTTTATATCTTTGGGCAGGTTTAGCAACATCTCTGGACAGTCAAAGGGATGTGACTGGTATACAATTTCCACTGTCAATGTCTGTCTTCAGGAGTTCTGGGAACCGGGGTGATGCAAAGCTTTTTCTGATGTGTGTATATTCACCATGTGATCAAAAATATCTGGACACCCCCCAAAACATACACTTTTCATATTAGGTGCATAGTGCTGTCACTTACCACCAGGTACTCCATATCAGTGAACTCAGCAGTCATTAGACATTGTGAGAGATCAGAAAGGGGTGCTCCATGGAACTCATGGACTTCGAACATATCCACACTCCTAAACATCCCTAGGTCCCCTGTTTCTGATGTGATAGTGAAGTGGAAACATGAAGGGACATGTACAGCACAAAAGCGTACAGGCCAACCTCATCTTTTGACCGACAGAGACCACCGACAGTTAAAGAGGGTCGTAATGTGTAATAGGCAGACATCTATCCAGACCACCACACAGGAATTCCAAACTGCGTCTGGATCCACTGCAAGTACTATGACAGTTAGGTGGGAGGTGAGAAAACTTGGATTTCATGGTCAAGCAGCTGCTCATAAGCCACACACGATGCCAGTAAATGCCAAACAACACCTCACTTGGTGTAAGGAGCGTAAACATTTGATGGCTGAAAAGTGGAAAAATGTATGAAGTGACGAATCATGGTACCACAATTTGGTGATCTGATGGCAGCCTGTAGGTATGGCAAATGCCCAGTGAACATCAACTTTCAGCGTATGTAGTGCCAAAAGTAAAATTCAGAGGCCATGGTGTTACGGTGTGGTCATGTTTTCCATGGAGGGGGCTTACACCCCTTGTTGTTTTGCATGGCACTACCACAGCACAGGCCTACATTGATGTTTTAAGCACCTTATTACTTGCCTCTGTTGAAGAGCAATTCAGGGAGGATGATTGCATCCTTCAACATGATCAAGCACCTGTTCATAATGCACCGACTGCGGTGGAGTGGTTACACGACAATAACATCCCTGTAATGGACTGGCCTGCACAGAGTCCTGACCTGAATCCTACAGAACACCTTTGGGACGCAGTCTTTGTGTCATCGATACCTCTCCTCAGTGCAGCACTCAGTGAAGAATGGGCTGCCATTCCCCAAGAAACCTTCCAGCACCTGACTGAATGTATGCCTGTGAGAGTGGAAGCTGTCATCATGGCTAAGGGTGGGCCAACACCATACTGAAGTCCAGCATTACTGATGGAGGGCACCACGAACTTGTAAGTCATTTTCAGCCAGGTGTCTGCATACTTTTGATCACATAGTGTAGGTTGCTTGCTATTGTGGGAGGATGTATGTAACTGGTATGTTTGAGATCTCCCTGTGAGCACTAGGCACATGACAAAAGGAGTTAAGCTCCCAATTAATATGTGGCTGTAGAAATACTGCATTATGGTGCAGCATTTATCTACCCAGTTGACTACTCACACTGAAATGCAGCACTGCAGGATGGTTATTCAGCACTATCAAAACTCCCAGCTCCATTATTATATTGGTGGCTGGCCTGGATATGCCTTGGCTGATTGGAAAGCCGTACCTTTAGCTGATGCTGCAACAGTTGTATACCATACTCAGCTCCACATATCTTCACAAATGTAGCAGCTGTGTCTGAAAGATGCCCTGCCTTTCTTATTCAGACTGCAAATTTTTTTATACCATCAATCAGTCCGAATTTCAAATTGTGTGTTTCAAAATGTGCAACAGGTGTTTTGTTGTTTGTAGAAACCATTTTTGCTGTATCACTACCATATTTCTTGAGAAGATGAGCTTGTACTGTCTTACTGCCAGGATGACAGCCACCATCAATTTGGTCCATTAACTCATCCAATGAAAACTGGCACAAAATGTCACCAAGTCACTAATTTGTGACATATATTGTATGATGACTCGTTCAAAGCCATTGTATTATGACTCATCCAAAGTCATTACAATGTTCAACTTGCTTTAAAACAGTTTGTTTAATTATACTGAAATCAGTCTTGCAATCAGGCTTCTTGTTCTCCCTCTGCTACTTCAAGTGTTATAAGAAGTGCTCATGAAAGATGGTAAGCTTTTAAACTGGAGGTACTTCATCAAGGATATAATGTGTTGCTGATTGTGGGCAACTCTGCTCAGACCCATTGAGATGGATAGCAATCTCTTTTTCTTTCAGTAAAATTCTACAATCCCTGTCTCTCCATTGTGGTAACCTCTTTTAATTCCATCATGCAGCTCCTTGCAACCAACAAAGTACGTCTTTGCAGAAATAACAAAAATGTTACAAATGCTTAGACCTCTAAAATCAAACTAAACTGTGTTGGTTGTTGGACATGCAGTTAGTAATGGAGGTATGTGGGGAATCCCCAATGTTGAAGGAGGGGTGAATGGCAATGGAATTGTTGGGGTCCACCCAAGAACAGCAGAATGTGGAAGTAACAAATTCATGCACCACTCACTGTGCCTTAACTATTTGTATGGAAAAAATATCATAGGTTAATAATATCTAGTAAATTTAAATTACTTAATTTTTGTACTGGCTATTATTTCCAAATTAGCATATATTCTTCAAGCTATGTAACCAAAACCAAACAAAAGCATTATTTTTAAAGTTATTTTGTATTTTAATGGTCTTTCAATTACCTTTAAAAAAAAAGACAATTTTATGTTCAGTATCCCAAGAACCATAGAGCCACATAATTTAAAAAGAAAAGTGTCCTGCACAATTTTCCAGCACGGCTTAATTTCAAGCATCAGACAAGCGGCCTAGCACATCTCTTATAGTCACCTGCACATAACAGGTAAACTGAAAATGTAACTATCATATCCAGTGAGGATAGGGCCCATTGTGGACAGAGGAAGTAAACAGTCTCTGATTTTAAGCTGCTGAAAAACCCATCAGGATCTCCCAACCAACAATGTCATATAATTCTTTCTTTATCCTGAATGCAGAATCACAATTGTTTCAGTCATCTATTTTTTTTAAAGTGGAGTGCAAATCTAAACCAGAAGTCCATTGCACACCTGTTTCACTATCAAAGATACACAGCATGACAAGAGACCTCCTTTACAATAGCAGTAAGGAATGTCGTTTATGTAACTCTGATTTCTTTTTCTATTCTTGTGCCAGTAAATTGCTGCTGATAATGATTACTCTTTTCTTTACCTTGTTGATATCATGCTGTATGTGAAACTGCAAGTAATTGTTATAAGTCAATTTCCATATCATTACTGTAAGTGTAATTACACTGGCTTCATAATGAGAGACAACAGATGCAACGTCATTTCTAACATTCAAACATCTTTAAAATGTATTTTTTTAGTGGGACCGAAGTTACTGTTTACTGTTTTTTGTTTTGTAACCTATATCTATCTCTAAAATGTATTTTTTTGTAGTGGGACCTCAGTTACTGTTCACTGTTTTGTTTTGTTTTATGTATTACCATAAATTCTGGCCAAATGCTTGCAAAATCGACACATTCCTTAACCTGTGATAGTGTCACAACATGGATCACCGGAACAAGAGATAAATAAATAAAAAAAAAGTATGGAAATATTAGATAGCTACTCATCACATACAGGAGGCAATGAGTCACAAATGGGCACAATGAAAATGAATGCTAGAAATATTTCAGCTTTTGGATAAAGTCCATTTTCAGAGTAAAACACTATTGCAGATTCACAAATCAACAACTCACACATGCATAGCCACCGTCTCCAGGTGCTGAGGACTGACTTCAGTCTATCAAAAATGGTGGCCATGTATATGTGAGTTGTTATGTCAATGTATAAGTGTTTTACACCTCTGATGAAGGACTTTCTCCAAAAGTCGAAATATTTCTAGCATTATTTTTCAATGAGTCCATCTGCAACTCAATGCCTCCTCTATGTGATGAACAGCAATCTATCCTTTCTTTATTATTATTCCATCCTGGACTTCTTATTTGATTCCAAACAACTCACATTGTTATAGGCTCCAAAGTGAGGGGGAAACTGTTTCATAGTGAGCTACGAAAATAGAATGCATTTCTATAATGTTTTTGTGACTGCAAGTGCACTGGCATTCAAGGTAAGGTTGTACAGTACATTTAAATTCATATAGTCATTTCTTATTCTGATTGGCTCCACTCATAGCTTTCCAGTTGTAATCTATTTCAGTTAATAGTTTGTAGCTACTGTGCTGCCTGAAACAGGTACTGAGCAGTCTTGTGAATCCATCACCAGCTCCACTTCATCAAGGATATATCTTATTATAGCTATATGACAGTAAATTTATCTACAGTAAAGTACAATGAAACCTAATGTGAACAGATGACCAAAGACTAACTATGATATCTTAGAAGACAAAAAAAAACCATTGATTTTTTCTTACAAATTGTAGTATTCCTCTGGCTTCACATATATTTGCTTTTGGTGTGACACACTGATAATACCTGTAAGAAAGAACCTTTTTTTCAGGTGCTCAGCAAACCTCTTAGAACCACATACTCATCATTTACAGTTCCATCCAGATCTCCATATTCTGATGCTTTCAACATTGCCGTTGGACGAATCATGCAAGCTGGGATAATGCCAGATCCTTCACTGTATCTCAGTATTGAACACGGAGTAAAACCAAAGCCATTTCTTTTAAACATTAAAGAGGTCAAGAAAACAAGAATGGCTTCATTATCTAACAGTGATCTCAGAATGGCATTTTTAGTTTTAGCTGTTGGTCTGTCACTTGGCTTTTTAATTTTTCTTTTGGAAATATTCTCAGCAAAACAGATTTATTCCAAATTTACTGCAATCTTTTCTACTGCTGAGGCATATTAATCTGTTAAGAATAAAAAAATTTTCTCAAGTTAGAAACTTTCCCAGCACCCTATAGTATTCAAACACTCAAAAAGTACTACAAATGCTGTACCTTATAATTAAAAATTAAACATAGTATATTTAAGGCTATTGGAATGAATGAGTGGAAAAAACTGTTTCTTTGGTAATTATAATCTTGTGTATAATACTCTATTAGTAATGAACACATAAACAAGGTATTAACAATTGTCTGCTTACAAAACTGTTGAGGCTCCCATGGGCAGCTGTTGATGTATTGCCTGTTGGCTTAGGAACTTCAGTCAGTGTTTGTTTAATGATTTTTCTGGCATTTCACAAGTACACATCACTGGCTTTCTCAAATAGTCACGCTCTATTGCTGGTGGTGGACTAGAGTCAGGCCTGCAGCTGGAGGTTATGTGTACATGCTTGGGAAATTGTGATTCCTCATAAAGTATCTCATGGTAAAACATGCATGAAAAAGTTTTCAGTGGTGCTGAACCATAGTCATGTAGTATTTTTTAAAGAATACTTCACCATTTATCTGCACATTACTATATTTTTCTTCTGTACTATCTATATTTTGGCTTTTATCGAGTACAATGGTAAAAGTTCTTAGACCATTAACATGTCATATCTGGTAAAGCCAGTCCAAAGTAGGGAAACAAAATCTGTTTTAACTGCACTAACTTACAGTTTTTTACTTAACATGAACTGTGAATCCTTATTTAAAAGACTCATTTCCATATCAGTTAAAGAGATGTCTGGAAGGTTTATTAAGCTCTTACGGAATTTCAAATTTTTGTAATATACTATATTCAGGTGGTTCCTGTTGCCATTGTGCTATTTGTGTATAAGATTTGCTAACTTCTTTACATTGATATACCTTATTTGAAGACCTACATATTGATAATATTCTTCAATGACATGTGCAGTGTAATCAAATTGTAATGTAGATAGCACTGCAGTTAAACTTAGGTAGGCTACATACAGTTCCATATTAAGTGACTTCTTATGTTTGTAGCTTTCTTTAATCTGAGTCTTAAGCCATGTACATTGCCCTGCTTTGATAGCCTGCCTTGCAAGCACTGTCTTGGCTTTTGTTTGTAATTGGACATAGTTTGGCACTGCATTATGAGATCCAGATTTCTTATTGAACTTCATACAGTCTACAGCCTCATGCAATTTTATGTTTAGGTGTTGATATTTAAATATATGCTCAAATGCCTGGTTAGGTAGATAAGTAAAATGTTTTTGATGGTACTGACCCAAAGTCATGCAGTATTTTTTTAAATAATAAACTGCCATTTGACTGTATATTACAGTGTTTTTCCTCTGTGCTATCTAGATTTTGGCTTTTATACTATTATAGAGTACAATGGTAAATGTTTGTAGACCATTAAAACATCATATCTGGTAATATCAGTCCAAAGCAGGTAAACAATCTTTGGACTGACTTCACCAGATATGTGTTAATTGTTTAAGAACTTTTACCATTGTACTTCATAATGGCATAAAAGCCAAAATCTAGGTAGTGTAGAAGAAAAATACAGTAATATGCTGTCAAAAAGTGGTGTTTTTTTTTGTTTTCTTTTTTTTTTAAAAAAAAAATCAAGAAACAGTTTGATGATGTCCTAGCAAGAGTAGTCACTTAGTCCAGTGGTTACCAATTTCTTCATGGAGCCTTTCAAAAGACAGCTGCTGGACTTGGCACATTGTAAACCTATTGTGTGACACAGATCTGTTAATGACACCTTCATAATGTGCAGCCATGGTAAGAAGCAGGTTGGTGACTTCCTAAGGCATCTGAAAAGTCTCCATGTCAATATGAGATTTAATGTAGAGGTAGAAAAGGATAAACAGCTACTCTTTCTAGATGTTCTGATTATAAGTAATAGTGAGAACCTGGGCCACACTGTGTATGAAAAACTGCTGCACATAGACTTATAATTGTAAAAACTTTCGGATTACACCCAAGCCAGAAAAGAGAGTACAACTAACAGATTTGTAATGCATGCAATGGAAATGTGTAATCCACAGCACACTGCTCATGAGATGCAATACCTAGAATGCATTCTGAGTAACAATGCATTCTCCACCAGTTACATAAGAATTGCCATGAAAACTAACAACCAGTGAAGTAACATATCAGAAGAAGAAATGGCAGATATAACCTTTCTGCTATACATCCCCAGGATGACAGAACTGGCTGTATATTGCACAGACATTTTTCAAAGACTGTATTCAGGCTGGCCAAGAAAATCAGAGAATATCTCAGATTGTACAAAAGGGCAAAAGGGACCCACACATAATCTTGGGAGTGTGCAGCATACTGTACAGGTCCTACAAAAGGAAAAGTCTATGTTGGAATGACTGGACAATCTCTCCAACATAAACGGTATTGCAGGCTAGGACAAGTGGAGAGAAACACCATAGTGGAGCATGCTCTGTGTAAGGCTGACTATGGAATAAAATTGACTGACACACAAAGGTTCTGGATGTGGAGAAGAGCTACCATTCCCTTTTCTTCAGAGGATCAACTGAAATTCATAATCATGACAACATTTTAAGAGAAAAAAGCTTCAAGAAAAATTGAACCTGGATTCCTGTGCTGCAGCGAATGACTGTTGCAGGTAACAAAGGGAGAACCATAGCAGTAATGACCAGGGAAAGGACCTCAGGCACTGGTATGGAAAGTACCTGCAACTTTTGGCAACAAGTGTGAATCCAGTCCATCACCAACAATGGAGGATGAATTTTTGGCAATGGCAACCACTCACATGGATGAAGTGCTGGAAATACCATGCAATAAATACTGGCCAAAGATCCTGCAACAAAAGCAAATAGGCAATATGTCAGTAGTGTGGAGGTATAGAAAATGGCTACACCAGACAAACCTACATAAGCCACCTTCAAAGAAGTAGAACTGATTTTGAAGAAAGCAAACACATACAGTAATCACTAACAAACACATAAATTTTCAAGCTCCAGGTTGTCTTCTTTGTAAGTTTATGGCACAAAATTATTGTATACTACAATAAAATATAATGGAGAAAGTGTTTGACATATAACAGAAGCTACTGAATTCCCTGATAAGTGTGGTATCCATGCCGTACAAACACTGGTTATCCCTATTAGAACAGACACATTCCAAGGAATGTTTTTAGCTCTGTTTTCATAGGCTGCTCACAACATTTATTTCAACATAAAACTCAATACAGACACCGGAAATAATTGTGACATCATAAATAATAAAATGGATAAAATCATCAAAAGCTATGACAGGTAAATTGTGAGAATGTAGCCTATCAGAATCAAATTCTAAGCATGAGTCTAGTGGCAGGAGATAAAGGCAAAGTTCAAAGAGCAAACCAAATGAGTTTGTTATAAAGATCAGACTTAAATGACTGAAGTGACATACAACCTGCTTTTTATTGGCCAGGTGACTGCCACACATATTACAGGCCTTATGCCAGCTGGCTCATAGTGCCCCCACTAGATTTTATAGCAGTTGCACAGATTGATAATGTTTTTATACATTGATGTCTAGTAGGACTACAAAATCCTTCCCCACACCATCTAATCCATATGGCTGAGAATGTCCTGGCTGATGTTATAGAGTGTGCCAGGAATATGATGTAATGTCACAGAGTTGGTGGGACTGTATGTTGCAATTATGATGCCAGTAGCAACTGAAAACTACCTTCTGCTTCAGCCAATCCATTGAAGTTGGTAGGCACTGTAGATGCTATCAATGTTGGCCAATCTACTTCCATAAGGTGTGGTCATTGTCTCAGAGTGGGACTACTTGAAAGTCAGTAAGAACTCATCAAAGAATGGTTGCTGGTCATTTGGTGACTCAGAGGTAATGCTAGTCCTTGGAGGGTGGTGATTGGAGCTGATCCAGTTCATGTAAGAGCAGTTGAGGTGAAGGATGTGACACTGATTTTTTGTAGTCATATATACTTCTATAGTTTTGCATTTCTCCTCTAATCACACTTATTTTGCCATTTATAATTGTTTTCATTTTCGTATTTATACATCTGCAGTTTAATATTTTTCCCCCTCCAGTAATTAAAATTAATATCTCATGGATTACCTACAGACAGTGTCTTGTCTTCATGTCTAGTTGTTCATCTGCTGTCTTTACTATTTTGTCCCCCAAAGCTGTCCACTTGTCTTCAGTTGTAATTTCTTCCGCACATTTTTTAACAAATGCAGAAACACAGTAGTTGCCTCACTGCCTCATAGACATGACCTAATTTATAGTTCATGTGTAAACTAAGAAAATAAACATTAAAATCAGGAAACTGTTTTCACAGTACACTATGTACAATGTACTGGATATGAGCAAGCTACACCAAAATCTGCAGACTAAGCATGCAATGCATTTGAACCAGGAAGGGAAAAGGTTTGTTTGTAATCATGTTAGTGAAATAATTAAAGAAAGACTTGTAAGAAATAGAATAATCTATCTGCTTCCTGTACATCCTTCCAACAACAGTGAGGAAAACAAAATGAATAAAAAAGAACAAAAATACAACACTACTGATTATCGTAATTTAAACTATAGCTTCTGCTGTAAATAAGACTCCCAATTATCAAATTGTGAATATACCTGATCTAAAAATGTGTCACCATAATGTGCAATCCCTGCGTAAAAAGATCAATGAAATCAATGTACTGTTAATAGATGAACTTAAAGATATCTCAGTGTTATGCATTTCTGAGCACTGGCTTAACCCAGAATTAATACAGAATATGAAAATAAACAAGTTCATTTAGACTTCTTACTACTGCAGGAAAAACAGCAAGCAGGTGGGGTGGAAATTTACACAAAAGAAGATCTAGGTTTTATTACTTTACCTGACTTAACTAGAATGAATGTCAAAAAGGATTATAAAATAGCAGCTATAAAAATTATTCAATTCAACCTGCTTATTGCTACAGTTTACTGGTCACCATCTGGAAACTTTTAACTTTTCATACACAAAATGCAGTCATTGCTAAATAAAGTAAATAAAATGGATTGTGAGCTGATAATCTGTGGTGACTTCAATATTGATTTCCTCACAAATAGTGGAAATAGAGAGATCCTTTTGAACCTTGCAGCATTCTATAATTTAAAGGCTGAAGTAAAAGCTGCTACCCGAGTAACAGAAACTTTCCAAACAGCTCTTGATCAACTTCTAGTCAAGAAGAGTTTGCATAACACTTCACTAAAAATTTTCAATATTAAGCATAAAAGTAAAAGGCAGTATTATTAACAACATGTCTTTAAGAATCACTGAATAAGGGTTTCATGCCAGAAGAAAAGACTACTTCATGAAATATGTAACCAAAAAATTTCTCACCTGAAGTATGCGTGTACAATAAAAAATACTCCAAAATATTAAGAAAAGTAATAAAAGCAGCAAAAACAAAAATAATGCATAATGATGAATACATTTGTAATTCAGCTAATAAATCAAAGGCTATGTACAGTGTTATAAAAAAAAGAATCTGGAGAACACAATCTTGCAAAAATATAACACTATCATAAAAAATAAAAAAAATAACAAATCCCTTAGAAGTAGCCAACATATTTTTAAAAAATTTCACAGGTGCTGCTGATAATATGTTATAATCAAACTTACATAAGAGCACCTGGGCAAATCAATATAAAATAAGTGCATGTAGAGGATTAATGTATATCAGTTCTGTTTCACAAGTTGAAGGAGCTAAAGTAATGAAAGGACTAAAAAATTCCAACTCTACAGACATTGATGGTGTACCTGGAACAATATTAAAGAAGAGTGCATCAAACCTAATTGAAATACTCACACACTTATGTGACTGCTCACTTCAGGCTGGTACTTTCCCTGATGTATTGAACACATCAAAAGTTATTCCAGCCTATAAAAACAAAGATAATGTAAATAACTACAGACCCATCACAATTTCCTCCTGCATCTCAAAAACATTAGAAAAAGTTATGTATGACAAACTTATGAAATTTATAAATAAAAATAACATCCTATGTAATGAACAACATGGATTCAAAAATAAGAGATGAATGACAACTGCTACTTATGAGCATCCTAAACCTGATGCACATAAAAGGATCAATAGGAGTATTTATTGACCTTTCAAAAGCTTTTTACGTGGTGGATCATAAAATTTTGCTATCAAATCTTGAAAGATATGGTATTCGAGGTCTGTCCAACAACTAGATCAGTTCCTCCCTAAATGGGATAAACATATTGAATATCTCAATGCAGAACTGAGCAATACATGTTACCTTCCTTGCTCACTAAAATCATGCTGCAGTGAGAAAACAGTAATGAATGCTTATCATGCCTACTTTGATTCTCGTGTTAGATATGGTGTCACTTTCTGGGGAAACACTAAAACAGCTAATAGCACTTTTAAACTACAAAATAGGGTCAGTAGAATCTTGTTTGCATGCCAGCCTAGAGACTCTTGTAAACTTCTGTTTAAGAAATCTGGTATTCCTCCATTCTCATGTGTGTACATTACAGAAACCCTTTTAACCTTTAAAATAAATGTAATAGGTAAGGACTGCAGAGTGCAAAAAACTGTGTTATACATGATAACTTAATACAGAAACTTACATATAACCCAAATCAGCACAGTTGTGTGCCAAAAAGATACTTTTCATGTGGGAGTTTAGCTTTATATCAAAATTCCTGAAGACATAAAAGCTATTACTGAGGTCAATACCTTTGGAAAATCTCTAAGTCATATTTACAGCATCACTGCTTTTAATCCACTGAAGAATATTTAAATTTATGGAGTGTGTTACATAAATACTTATGTATAAAGTGTATTATTGTAACCTTAAATAAATATGCCTAGAAATGACTTTCAGCTTTATACTTATAACTTGACTTGTCCAAAGTCTTATGCATAAGCTGTTTTGTAGACAACAGGACCAACAAATACAACACAATACACTATTCACAGAGTAGACCCAGGGGTTCCCAGAATGCACAGAGTACCCAGAGAGCATCCCAGAGTGCCCCAGGGAGCTACAACACTAAGAAGAATCTCTTCTCGGCTTTTGGCAAGATCAATGTGTAGTTGTATTATAATAATAATAATTGGAATAAATATTTAAAGATCTATAAAGCAATTAAATGAAAGGAGATGCCGCTGCTGATAAGAATGCGCCAGCCAATCAGTGCCAGACCGGATGGGCATCGCCGCACCGGAAGTTATTTATCACAGTGGATCGTGCTTAGTTACAACTATTATTATTAGAACTATTATTATTACAATACAACATTCATGGCTGTCTTCAATTAGCCGCTGCAGCTACTGAAGGCGGGTGACCTTGAACGAGCGTCACCTGGCTGCCGCCAGAGCTGGAGGATCGTGCTATAGTTCTAACTAAGCGCGATCCGCTGTGAAAAATAACTTCCGGTGCGGCGATGCCCATCCGGTCTGGCGCTGATTGGCTGGCGCATTCTTATCAGCAGTGGCGTCAGCCGCTGCGTCATCAGCGGGCATGGAGGGGGCCAGTCTCTCTCGTGAGGGAACAGCATACTCATTCAACTCGAGGCAGCTGCACAGTACAGACAGCCGTGCTTTATTGTATCTGAAGATACAGAAGGACGTTGTACCACAGAAATGTTGGATTAGACCGTGTTGTATGCAATGGCAAAGCAATTTCTGTGTACTATCGTCATTGTGACAGTTCCAAGGCTTTAATAAACATCCAAAAGTGATTACTGTCATCGCTTTAGTGCCACATAAACATCGGCATAGACCCTATTGTATGCAATGGCGATGCAATTTCTGTGTACCAATGTCATTGTGATGGTTCCAAGACTAGAATAAACATGGAAAAGTGGGTCGGTTTTATGTTATTTATACTCAGGAGTGGTTTCATACGCTTACTGTATTTGGTCTCTCAGCAAATAAATGTTGGCGTAAGTAGTGGGACAAAGTATGTGTCGCTCCACTCTCCATTGTTGCCAAATTTATTCAAGATGGCAGTGCTGATGTCATCCAAGCTGACGGCATGTAGACTTGGCAACAGTGCATGACGTCATCCAAGATGGCGGATTTTAGCAGGAAAATAGACCAATTCGGCTGCGTCCACTAACCTAACCCTCGAGAAAAAATGTTGGGAAATTTGAATTTTGGCAGGAAAATAGGTCAGTTGGGCTACATCCACCAACCTAAGCCTCCAGAAGAAAAAATGGTGGGAAGTTTGAATTCCAACATGATAATGGCGTGCTTGTCATTATTATTTATTATCATTTATTGTCATTTATTAACACTTATTATTATTTATTATACCATGCACGTGTGTTCGCTACGAGGTCCATGTTAGTTCATACCCATGACACCAGAGAACGCCTTCGTTATGTCATTGAAGATGGTGGGGGCAAAAGCCAATGGAGCCACTCAACTACTATTATGTCCTTAAATGCACATTCAGTCTTTGCTGAGCTGTCATTGCCAAGTGTTCGATCATTGAGATGAAAGTGGGAGATAGAAAAGCTTTCAATAGCCACATTACATGTAGACATTCGAGAGAGGACTGTAGCCACACCTCACTACATCAGGTATGGAAGAGCATGATAAAGGACGAGTGTCATGGTAATAAGCACAAGAATTCTGTTCACCAGATTTCGGCAATGCAGAGGGATGGAGTCAGGATGCATCTCTTAACCAGTACATGCTCATGAGCATGTGCCAACTGCCGAGATATCCATCATCAAGCATTCACTCTCCCAAAACGCAAGAGACGTTCAGTTCACGCCAATTCGCTTTTGCGTAAGCATATTCGTATACTCGATATATACCACTGAAGACCATCCTGCGAATGTCTTCTATCAATGAGCTATTGGTGGTTGACTGCAATGAGTAACAGCAGTGTAGTTTGCAAGCATACAGCCGAGGACTGCCCCCATAGCCTCCTACATGTTGAAGAGAAATGTGCATTAATCCTGGAATGAATAAGAACAAGAACACAGTCCTCCAAATAAATTTCCTCCAATGAGATGCTTTAAAAATGCATTACCCATCTCATGGAAACATCTGCTACTGTTGGAACTGTCTACCTTTTCTAAAACCAACATATGAGCTCCCAGCGCACAAGAGATGACTGCCTCCAATCCAGAAGTGCGACGAAATGATCTAGTTCATGTGTTCCCCACTAGAGGACACTTCGATAGGTTACGTGTTCACCTCATTCTGCCAATAGGAACCCAGCATCATGATGATGTGGTTGGCTTCTATATAAGGAGCAGTCAGCAGCTCCTCGATCTCTGTTCCAGTCAGTCAAGATGAAGTGTCACTCACCACCACAGCAGAATAGGAAGAGGAACAAGCAACATCAGAAAAGTAAGTCCCGAAATTATTATTATTATTTCTTCTTTCTCTTCTCAGACGTTATGTGTGGTCAAAAATGGAAAGTGACATGGACCTTGATCAAGTGTGACTTCCTTTTAACTGTGTAGTATATGTTACATTGCATTTAGGAACTTTCGGGTAATTGAACATGTATCAATAATTACAGATTTCTGTAGTGTATATATATATGTTTGGGTGTAGCTGTATTGCGATGATGTACTGGTGGATATTGTGTGGTATGACTCCTGTAGTTGATAGTATAATTTGTATGATGTCAACTTTATCCTGATACCACATGTCTTTGACTTCCTCAGCCAGTTGGATGTATTTTTCAATTTTTTCTCTTGTTTTCTTCTGTATATTTGTTGTATTGGGTATGGATATTTCGATTAGTTGTGTTAATTTCTTCTTTTTATTGGTGAGTATGATGTCAGGTTTGTTATGTGGTGTTTTATCTGTTATAATGGTTCTGTTCCAGTATAATTTGTATTCATCATTTTCCAGTATGTTTTGTGGTACATACGTGTATGTGGGAACATGTTGTTTTGTTAGTTTATGTTGTATGACAAGTTGTTGATGTATTATTTTTGCTACATTGTCATGTCTTCTGGGGTATTCTGTATTTGCTAGTATTGTACATCCGCTTGTGATGTGATCTACTGTTTCTATTTGTTGTTTGCAAAGTGTGCATTTATCTGTTGTGGTATTGGGATCTGTAATAATATGCTTGCTGTAATATCTGGTGTTTATTATTTGATCCTGTATTGCAATCATAAATCCTTCCATCTCACTGAATATATTGCCTTTTCTGAGCCATGTGTTGGATGCGTCTTGATCGATGTGTGGCTGTGCTAGATGATATGGGTGCTTGCCATGTAGTGTTTTCTTTTTCCAATTTACTTTCTTCGTATCTGTTGATGTTATGTGGTCTAAAGGGTTGTAGAAGTGGTTATGAAATTGCAGTGGTGTAGCCGATGTATTTATATGAGTGATTGCTTTGTGTATTTTGCTAGTTTCTGCTCGTTCTATAAAGAATTTTCTTAAATTGTCTACCTGTCCATAATGTAGGTTTTTTATGCCAATAAATCCCCTTCCTCCTTCCTTTCTGCTTAATGCGAATCTTTCTGTTGCTGAATGTATGTGATGTATTCTATATTTGCGGCATTGTGATCGTGTAAGTGTATTGAGTGCTTCTGGGTCTGTGTTGCTCCATTTCACTACTCCAAATGAGTAGGTCAATATTGGTATAGCATAAGTATTTATAGGTTTTGTCTTGTTTCTTGCTGTCAATTCTGTTTTCAGTATTTTTGTTAGTCTTTGTCTATATTTTTCTTTTAGTTCTTCTTTAATATTTGTATTATCTATTCCTATTTTTTGTCTGTATCCTAGATATTTATAGGCATCTGTTTTTTCCATCGCTACTATGCAGTCGCTGTGGTTATCCAGTATGTAATCATCTTGTTTAGTGTGTTTTCCCTTGACTATGCTATTTTTCTTACATTTGTCTTTTCCAAAAGCCATATTTATATCATTGCTGAATACTTCTGTTATCTTTAGTAATTGGTTGAGTTGTTGATTGGTTGCTGCCAGTAGTTTTAGATCATCTATGTATAGCAAATGTGTGATTTTGTGTTGGTATGTTCCAGTAATATTGTATCCATAATTTGTATTATTTAGCATGTTGGATAGTGGGTTCAGAGCAAGGCAGAACCAGAAAGGACTTAATGAGTCTCCTTGGTATATTCCACGCTTAATCTGTATTGGCTGTGATGTGATATTATTTGAATTTGTTTGGATATTAAGTGTGGTTTTCCAATTTTTCATTACTGTGTTTAGGAACTGTATCAATTTAGGATCTACTTTGTATATTTCCAATATTTGTAGTAACCATGAGTGGGGTACACTATCAAAAGCTTTTTGGTAGTCAATGTATGTGTAGTGTAGCGACCTTTGTTTAGTTTTAGCTTGATATGTCACCTCTGCATCTATTATTAGTTGCTCTTTACATCCTCGTGCTCCTTTGCAACAGTCTTTTTGTTCTTCATTTATAATTTCGTTCTGTGTTGTATGTGTCATTAATTTCTGTGTAATGACTGAAGTTAATATTTTGTATATTGTTGGTAGGCATGTTATGGGCAATATTTTGCTGGGTTTGCTGTGTCTGCTTGATCTTTAGGTTTCAGATAAGTTATTCCATGTGTAAGTGTATCAGGGAATGTGTATGGGTCTGCTATGTAACTGTTAAATAATTTAGTTAGATGTGAATGTGTTGAGGTGAACTTCTTTAGCCAGAAATTTGCTATTTTATCTTTTCCAGGGGCTTTCCAATTGTGAGTAGAATTAATTGCTTGGGTGACTTCATGTTACAAAATTATCACTTCAGGCATTTGTGGTATCATCTTGTATGTGTCTGTTTCTGCTTGTATCCACCGTTCATGCCTGTTATGCTGTACCGGGTTTGACCACATGTTGCTCCAGAAGTGTTCCATGTCTGTTATGTTTGGTGGATTGTCTATTTTAATGTGTGTGTTATCTATTGTCTGGTAAAATTTCTTTTGGTTTGTGTTGAATGTTTGGTTTTGTTTCCTTCTATTTTCACTTTTCTTGTATCTTCTAAGTCGTTTGGCCAATGCTTGTAATTTCTGCTTCTTTTCATCTAATTGCTCTATCGCTTCTTGTTGTGAAATTATTATTATTAGTATTATTATCATTATTATTATTATTTCTCTACCACCTCCAGATCATTTCTTATGAATATTATTCGTCTTTGTCCTCCAGCAGCTCCACCTGTGACGCCAGCATCAGCAGGTCCCAGCATGTCCTGGTCCACGCACGTGGAGGCCTTGGACTCGTCCACGCAGGATCCTGTAGCTCAGCTTCTCAGCATGCTGGAGCAGGATAGCCAGGTGTTAATGTCAATGCCAGAGGCTGCGCTTGACGGGGTTTCACAGTACTGGGCTCCTTCATACGCACCATCCACTGATCATAATCTCACAAGGGACATCCCGCCATCAGTGCAAGAACAGCAGGCTAACCGCGCTGGTGTGGATGTCATGGATGAGAAGATACCGACAGCCACTGCACCTCAACCTTTACTATTCGCCTCAAGTTATGTGTTAACAGTTAGTGGTTCAAAACGTATTCATGTAGGACTTGAAGTTTCACAATACGGTAGCCTCTCAACTGTGTTAGTGCTGGAAAATGTGCTCAAAAGTATTAAAGTTAAATTTTCTGACTACGAGTGGGATGAACTGTGTCGTTTAAAAACACACATCAAGAATCATATGACTACTGGATATTATCCATCCCACTCATACCAGGACATGTACTGTGGCAGTCTAATTGTGAGTTTTTTATCAATGTATGATGATGCTACACTAAAAATTAAAAGTGCTGGCGGTTATAGTATTTTCATGCATCACCCCACTGTTGATACCTTGTTCAATTTAGACATGGCTCTAACTAGTACGATAGAGAGATCAAATAGATGGTGCCCATGTGTTCAGGCAGTATACACCGACATGATTAACTGGCTTCACACATGTAGCATCCACATAGATGATATAAAACATTGTTTTAGTACATGTATAACACCAGTGCTCAAGTCTTGTGCTATTCCTCGAATAAGTGTTGAAAATATCGAACTCAAATTTACTGACGGAATACCAGATTATTGTAATTCACCGATAACATTATGAGATATACGTGCTGAATTTCAAGCATACAAGAAGCAGCTATTTTCCAAATACTGTACTTCTGCTGCACCACTTAAAAAGGAATCTACGGATTTTTTTTCATTCTGATCATATTTGTAAATCTTTTTATAAATAAATATATTTATAATATTAAAATAGTGTTTGTGTTTTTATTTCTCAAGAGAAAATGTCACCTACATTAATTTATATGAGAACCTTCAAATACATCACTTTTAGTTCATTATATTGTGTAGCTGTTGTAGCTCAGTTGGTAAGATGACTGCACTACACGGGCTACACACTTACATATTGTTCACCATATACATATAAAAGTGTATTACACGCCTGGACCTACCACAGTAGGTATCATGGCAGGCTGGGTGAAACACCCTCGCCACAAGGACTTTGTTGTAGGTGACTGGTCCTGTGATGATGACCAAGACCAGAAGACCAACAAGAATGGATCACTCCTTCCTGACAGCATACGAGCTATAATTGTAGGTCCATCCAACTGTGGTAAGACAAATGTCCTCATGGCTCTGTTAATGTACATAGATGGAGTCCGCTTCGAGTAACTTTTCGTCTTCTCCAAAACACTCTTTCAACCCAAGTACCAGTACAGAGCCTTAGTGAAAGTGACGACATCCCCCCCCCACCTGAACAGGTTAAGCCTAACACCGTTTTCATATCTGATGATGTGGCCATTGAAAAGCAGGATCAGCTGGCCGAGGTGACCGGGCGGTTCTGGGCGCTACAGTCTGGAACCGCGCGACTGCTACGGTCGCAGGTTCGAATCCTGCCTCGGGCATGGGTGTGTGTTGTCCTTAGGTTAGTTAGGTTTAAGTAGTTCTCAGTTCTAGGGGACTGATGACCTCAGATATTAAGTCCCATAGTGCTCAGAGCCATTTGAACCAAAAAGCAGGATCAAATTCGTAAATATTTCTGCTTTGGCCGTCATATGGGTGTTGACGTATTTTATCTGAGCCAGACATATTCCAGGATCCCAAAACAGTTGGTGAGGGATAACGCCAACCTCATTATAGCCTTCAAACAAGACAATCTCAATTTAAAGCACATTTACCATGATCATGTGGGGACTGACATGTCATACAATGAATTTGTGAAGATATGTTCTGATTGTTGGAACCACTCACAATACAGGTTTCTCGTTATTGATAAAACTCGCAAACTGAATGATGTTAGGTATAGCCGGAACTTTCAAGACTTTCTCCATTTATAAACATGCAATGTAGCTTAGTGCTTCAGTTGACACTACACCGTGGACAAATTCGCACGTATGGCACACACTCAGTCTGAGAAGTTAGGTGTGCAGAGACAGAATGCTCGCATATACACCGATATCAAATTTAACAATCTTGAAGCGAGACTTGTTAAGGTTGTAAGGGAATTAAAGGATACTCAGAAACTTCTTACGATTAACCAAAACCGGATAGAGAACAGAATTAGTGCAATTGAGCAGCAGATAGAAGCCAAGGCTGTATTATTGAAGGAGGTAGTGTAGGAAACGAGAGAAAGAAGAACAACAAAGCATATATAAAACCACATGATATTCAGAGTTCTGATTAGTATCCTTCGAGATGTCGACAAAGCATAAAGTCATTCAGGCGCGCAAAGCAGTTCGACATAAATTACATTTGCTGCAGTTGGGACATATCAATCGTGAGCAATCTTTTAACCCTGTTACCGAATCTGTCACCAAGATGGCTTCGCGTGATAATGATCCAATAGGAGAATTCACAAACCAGTATCCACCCGTTAAGATAGATAGAACATTTGGTGTCAGCAGGGAGAGACCTTACATGATAGGCTCTTAAACTATAAATTTATCCAATAGCACAATACGCATCGGGGATACAGAGTTTAAAGGAACCCCTGGATTAGTGAACCTAATCTTCCTAAGGGCATCAAAAAACTTAAAATACTCTGCCGATGATCGCAAAGTCTGTCATGAAATACTTCACTTAACTGATGTGTGTAAAAATCCTGACAGAACACTGAGAAAGCCAGAAAACTCTAAATACACGACCATTATACAACATTTACTTAATGAACAACCTAAAAGCATCGGTGAGGGCGTAGACTTCCAGCACAAAGGAGTGAGCAATCAACCCCCTCAGTATATATATTACGATGAGCTGGATGAACTAATAGAGAGACTTCGACTGTTGATGGCTTTCGCTGCTGCGGGCAATACAGCTCATTCGAATGAGGTTGTATCCATAATCTCCGAGCTTCGAGAGAGAGCTATCATTGAATAAGTATGGAGACCGTGGTTTGAAAACTGCACAAGCCAGCACGCAAAACATACCCTCGTAGGCATGTCATGATTAAAGGGCTGGATGACTTGTGGCAAGCTGATCTTGTAGATATGAATCCATATTCACCTCATAATAATGGATTCAAATACATTTTAATGGTTATTGATACATACTCTAAATTCGCATGGGCATTACCTGTGATAATGAAAACCGGTAGAGAAGTTGCTGTGGTGTTTGAGCGTTCGCTGCAGACAGGAATGAATCGATGCCTGGCCAATCTTCAAACCGATCACGGTGGAGAGTTTTACAATGAACATTTCAAGACTTTGATAGAGCGGTATAGCATACACCACTACTCCATGCTTACCCACCTTAAAGCTAGTATCGTCGAGCAGTTGAACAGAACAGTCACAGCTCAAATGTGGATGCAGTTTAATCTTCGCAGTTCGTACAAGTGGGTAGATATCCCCCCACAGATAATTGCAAAGTATAATCGAACCAAACATAGTAAAAATGAGACCGATCGATGTTCACGATAATTCACTCATGGACACAGTATATTTCCGGATTAAAATGCTGGACCCTCACAAACAGAGGTTCAATATAGGCGACTTAGTACGTATTTCAAAACACAAGACAGTGTTCGAGAAGTCTTACTTACCAAATTCGTTGGCTGAGATATTCACTGTATCCAAAGTGCAGAAAACCAACCCTAGGACATTTATCTTAAAGGACGGCAAGGGCGAAGAAATTGCAGGATGCTTTTACACGGAGGAACTGCAGAAGAGTTCTGAACCACATGTATTTCTCATTGAATACGTGATAAGACGTTGTGGGAATTGAGCCCTGGTTAAATGGCTGAACAGTTGGATCGAATCTGGCAAGTTAGTATATAACAGGGAGAGTAAACCTCTATCTCCTCAGTAACGTACCATGCACGATAGGAGGCACATCATAATAATAGGTGGAGGTGGTGTTCTCGACAAGTTGCCTGTTGAATTGCACATTCCCAGATATAACTTCTGTGGGCCTGGAACAAAGCTTCAGAAGCGCCTGGCACAAGGTGATAAAGGTATTAACCTACTATACGAAGCCTGCCTTGAGCACGACCTCGCATACGCAGCAAATAAGGATCTCCCAGCACGCCACGTCGCCGACCGGATATCAGCAGATAAAGCCAAGCAAATAAGGCATCGAAAAGATCTCGGAATAGGCCAACGCGTTGCTGCATTTGTGGTTGATAAAACCATGCGTGGAAAGATTAAGTTGGGCTTGGGTGTGATCAGTTTCAAACGAATTATGAAAGCAGCGTGAACAGCTCTGCGAGTGAAGAAGAACAACAAACCTGGTTGTTTGAAAAAATGTATTCTCACTTCGAAGTCTGCAGCTAAACGTATGTTGAATGGTGGGAACAAGAAGAAAAACACCACTTCAATTAAACCACCTAGGGTCCTACCACCACCAAAGACTTTGGGCGGAATTATCCCGTTACTCGTTCCAGCCCTTGCAGCCCTGTCCACTGTAGGTTCACTCACAGGCGGGGCTGCAGCTGTCGCCAAAATGGTCAAAAACGCACAAAATGCACAAGCCCAACTAGAGGAAGCCAGAAGACATAATCGCGCTATGGAGGCAGCAGCTATCGGAAAAGGCTTCTACTTGAAGCCATACAGGAAAGGACTAGGTCTCTTCATAAATAAAAAGAAGTCCATTAGTTATCCTACCCTACCGAGCGCTCACAAATAAAGATCTAGTTAAAATTGTTAAAGAAAAACTTCATATTCTCGCATTCCGCGGCGTCTTTATGCGGAATACATTACCGAAGACCATGTGGCAGACTAATGAGTGTGGAATTGTAAATTTAGATGTTGCTGGCGGTCCAGGGACCCATTGGGTTGCATATGTTAAGAAAAGTGCAAATACAGTACAGTATTTTGATTCATTCGGGGATTTACAGCCACCTCAAGAATTACAGCACTACTTCACCAGTGAAAGACACGTCTTCTACAATTTCCGGCGATATCAGGACTTTAACACATACCTCTGCAGGCATCTATGCGTTATGTTCCTCATCACAGCGATGGCGAACCCTGGGAATGCGCGCTATATTTAAACCGAGAAGTCCGGAATCTGCGCTTTCTCCTGTCCTCGAGCCACATATAAAAGAGCCGTCATTGAATGGATGGGCATAATTTGATGTTTAGATGCAATGTCGCCAGGGTGTGATTTGTGCTTTTACCAGTGGGGGGGACGTCTTAGGGGGTTAGTAGAATTATATATGTTACTAGCTTGGACTGTGGCGTTACGCATGGTTAAACAGCTATTTATAAATAGATGTTATTGCCGAAACTCACTATTCACGCGTATGCACTATCAGAAAAGCCATCCCTTGTTATATCTTTAAAAGTACATTATAGATAAAGCTTATTTACAAAATCATCTACAGACAGGTATACAAGGGGAATTCGAAAAGTAGAGGCACATTTGTGAAAAGCTGTAGTTATTCTGATGATAGAAAACTGAAACATATTAATAGTATTAATAGTAAGACTTATTAAAAACTTTCAGTGTTCGGCTACACAAATTTAAATTATATGTAAAGTTTTACTACAGTGCGTGGGAATTAAACATCCCAGGTTGGGCTGCATAAACTAAAACCAGAGGAGGGGATGGTCTGATGCAGAGGGGGGGAAATCCCCCCCATCCCCCCCCCCCCTGAAAATCGCACACTGAATGTCGCACACTCTGACTTTAAAAGAGCGAGGATCAGTATTACGCGCAAATTACTTTCCACCGATTGATTTAAATTCACGGGAGTGGAGTATTGCGTTGATTGGTCTAGAGACGTATAACAGCATTCCAAATATCACATAGAGCAACAATAAAGTACATCTTGAAATTGACGGCCGGAAGGAGATTCTACAAATACAACATGGTGCCTACGATATTGATGATTTAAACGAACTCCTAAAACAGTCAGGAAAAGGTATTGAACTACGGGCAAACATTAATACCCTTAAATCTAAAATATGGACAGAGAGTGCTACGATCGACTTTACACAAGAGACATTCAGTTGGTCCACTGCTAGGTTTTGCGAAGGATCGTGTTTTGATGAAGGAAGCCAGTAAATTTCACGCATCAGATCATGCTGTAGATATACTCCCAGTGAGTACAATCCACGTTGAGTGTAATATTGCCACAACTCATACCTGAACGATAAATTGATTCACTCAATTTACGGATTCTTTACTACAGTCGGCACAGGGTATAAAATAGTTCAAGTCCCCACAAACACTATATATCTCCCGGTGACTGTTCAGACACTGGACTGCCTTGAACTGCGTATTGTGGACCAGAATAATCAGCTTGTTAACTTTAGAGGAGAAGAGATCATTGTACGCCTGTATCTAAGGCGAGATGGGAATAAGGTATAAAGCTAGCACACCAAGCTCACAACCCATCAGTGCAACATGGAAGGGCAAGGTGATAACACGCCTTAATTACGAATTCCTCATTTCAGCAGGTTTAAAACCGCAGAATGACGTCGTTCAATGTAACTCAGTCAGTAGAGTATGAGGACCGAATTATTCGTCATGAATACCACTCACACAAACACTACGCTTCAAGCACATTTAACAAAAATGGTGAAATTAGAATTGTTATCCAGCATCAGGACGTGGTAACATTGCCTAGCAAGAGCTTCCTCTATCTGGACTACACATTAAAGGAAGCTGACGGGGCTGTGGTAGAGCTCTTGAGGCTCACTCGAAATGCTGTAGCATTCCTGTTTCAAGAGATACAATATGAACGCAACAGAATTGAAATCAACCGCACACGCAATGTCGGTATTACATCAAGCCTTAAGACGTATGTTTCAGCCTCACCCTCTGATTCAAACACTCTGGAAAATGCTGGGTGGTTCATAGATGCGCTGGATGGTAAGGGGGGACAAACCCGATTTACTGCGCACGTGCCACTAAAAATGCTTGTGGGTTATTTTGAGGATATGCAGTGAATAATTATCAACGCTAAACAGGAACTTATTTTGGTGAGGAGTGCAAGTGATGCGAATTCATTCTCTCAAACAGCTGCAGAAAATGTTCAAATCAAGATTAATAGCATATCATGGAAAATGCCTCATATCACCATTGCTGACGAGGACTGCTTGAAGCTCTTGAAAGTTCTGAATGCCGGCACCTACCTACCACTAACCTTTCCATCATGGGAGCTTTTTAAATACCCAGTCATACCTACAGCATCCACACATACTTGGGCTATTAAAACATCAGTGCAGTTGGAAGCACCTCGATTCATCATACATTTCAAACTCAAAGGCATGGTAATGTATCAAAGAACTGAATTTGACCACTGCAAGTTAACTAACGTCAGAGTCTACTTGAATTCAGAATACTACCCTTACGAGAATCTACATCTACAGTGGGACAGCAGTGTATACAGTCTGGCATTTGACATGTATGCGAGATTCTGGGCATCTTACTATGAAGGCACTGAAAGTGAAGGATGCCTACTCAGTCCACAGAGTTTCAAGAAGCTAGCACCAATAATTGTGACTGACTGTCCAAAATAGAATGAGATAATTAAATCAGGGCCTGTAGATGTACAGATTGAATTTGAATCTTTGGCAAACTTTCCTGATCAGACTTCGGCGTATGCTCTCGTTCTGCATGAGAGATAATTAAATCAGGGCCTGTAGATGTACAGATTGAATTTGAATCTTTGCCAAACTTTCCTGATCAGACTTCGGCGTATGCTCTCGTTCTGCATGATCGTCTTGTTAACTATTGCCCCCCATGGGTGTAGTGCAACGAGTTGTATAAATTAATACGCACTCTGTTAGCTCTAAGACAGATCACAATGTTACCTCAATGTGTGAGGATCATAGCTGATATTCAGAGATTTTTATACCATGACCGCAGGTGATTCATAATTAAACACTGTGCGTTAATAGCATTCACGCAAAGTGATGGAGTAATAGGAACATTTGCATCAAGAATTGAATCGCCCAAACCATTCAGAGATGTCAAGTGCAATAAGACGGTTAGAAGTGTGATGTGGTTAACAAGATTCTATCACGGAATTCACTGGGATGATCCTGGCATCTCATGAAGTTTGGTGCCATTGATGCGACTATTTGATAACAAGGAGACAATCATCTACGTTAAAGGTGATGAGAAGATTACCTGGCTGCGTCCAATCTTCAAGTATGCAGCTATTCGGAACATGGAATACTACGATTGCCCACCTCTCCATCAACTTAGATGGCGAACGTGTGCAGAAAAAGAAGAAAATAGTGTTGTCTCTGCATGTGAACATGTAAAATTACTTTTAAAATGGCTCACAAATAAATAAATAATTTTTTTCTCGATAAGAATTGTTGTCGTTTTCTTTCTGTGACACCTACATCCATAGAAGTAAGTTTATTGGTGATACCGTGCGTGAAGCGCATTCCACTGGAGCTGTCTGAGCCAGTTTACCTTTTCCAACTTGCCTCCTCGGTGATGAAAGTGACAGGACCTGAAAGAGGGAAAGTGGTAGGGTCCACTTCGTCAGATGTCTGCCGTTTAAAGTGACAGGACCTGAAAGAGAGTGCTGTTATCTGGTTGTGACCGGCAAACGAAGTCCAGGCTCGTCATTCAGAATTCATTTCTGTCTTTAAAACAGTAAAAACATTATATCTCTCTCTGCAGTGCACTGTGACTCTATCAGCGTTTTGTATATATTTATCATTTTTTGAATAAAAAAGAATGATCATGATTGAGGGTGAAATAATAAGAACATGAGAATTTTTTTTACAATAAAATAAGTTAGTTATTTTCGAATTCAGAATTTTTTTACAGTGTTTTCGAAATATCATTATAATCATCTAGTTTTTTTCACATTATATGAGTTTTTATTTCTGTCCATGTAAAATATGAAATTTCTGCTCTTTTGCAGATACTTGTTTTACATTATTCATAAGCAGTGAGCTGAGATAACTATATATATTTATTACAACTAAAGCAGAGGTATCACAAGCTAATTACAGTATCTTACAAGGTAAATAATAGTATCACTAGTGAAGTTCCATGGGAAAGACTTTTTTTTAACTAATGGCAAATGTATTTTTACTTCAAGTTAGTGGCTCTAAAACATTTTCCACTACAAAGACCAACTGAAAATACATTTCATTCAAGTAAGTTGGTCTAAACATTTTTTTTCCCACTAGAACAATCAGGTAAACATATGTGTCACTCCTGGGATTGGAATGACTCCTTACCCTCTCCCTTAAAACCCACATCCTTTTGTCTTTCCCTCTCCTTCCCTCTTTCCTGATGAAGCAACCGTGGGTTGTGAAAGCTTGAATTTTGTGTTTGTTAGTGTCTCTATCTACATACCAACACTTTCGTTTGGTAAGTTACATCATCTTTGTTTTTAGATATATTTTTCCCACGTGGAATATTTCCCCCTATTTTTATATATATATATATATATATATATATAATAGAGGGAAACAATCCACACGGGAAAAATATATTTAAAAAAACAAAGATTCTGTGACTTACCAAACGGGAAAGTGCTGGTAGATAGACACAATAAAAAAAACACACACACACAAATTTCGAGCTTTTGCAACCCACGGTTGCTTCATCAGGAAAGAGGGAAGGAGAGGGAAAGACGAAAGGATGTGGGTTTTAAGGGAGAGGGTAAGGAGTCATTCCAATACCAGGAGTGGAAAGACTTACCTTCGGGGGAAAAAGGGACAGGTATACACTAGCACACACACACACATATCCCTCCGCACATATACAGACACAGGCAGACATATGTAAAGGCAAAGAGTTTGGGCATATATATATATATATATATATATATATATATATATATATATATATATATAAAAATTAATTTGTGGAACTCACATACTTAAAACTAGTTCTGACTTTAATTGTATTTTCTTCTTCATCATTATAAAAGGATGAATTGAAGGTCTAAAATTTTATCTTTTTGCTCATATGTATATTAACTAGTAATACTCGTCAAGAAATATATACAAATAGATAAAGACTTTTTTAATACTTTTATTTTTAGTTTTCTGTTTTTTTTTTTATTTTTGTGTTTTTTATGATTTTTTTTCTTTTGTAGAATAAATAATATTTATATTTACATACAGACACACTTACCACAGGCACACACACATTCACACACTCAGACATACCCAGAAGTACACAAGCTGATACAAACTACAAAACACTGTAATCTAGTATTTACCCTATGATAAAAGGGTCATACTACTACTCTGCAGACACTCTCTCCATCTCTCTCTCCCTCTCTCTCACTATTTCTCTCCCCTGTCAATCAGAGTCCCAAATGAATAGTGTGAGTATGGGCGAGTTTCAATGTCGTCATCACAGATGACCCTTTTATCGTCATGAGACGACAGACCGATTTTAAACTGCAGCACAGTGTACACCTCGTGCGCTATTAATCGAATACTAGTTTGCCGGATCATATGCGGTGGCTGCAGCTGAGCACCGCAAACACCACGACGTAGGCACTGCAAATAGTCTTCGATAGACAGAGCTCGCGATGCCATGTGTCATACCCCCTTAGCCTGTCTCTCAGTGGGACCTTCCAATGTGTGATATGCATACATCTTGGACCGAAGGCCTACAAACTCCACAATCGGCAATCCATTTGACTCATCTTTCATGAGACCGATAACCTTCTTGTTTTGTGGAACAATACCATAACGATTATCGGACACATAAGAAGACATGTCGAATTCATTGGCGTGGTACCTAATTACTTCATATGGATCGCAGTTCTTCACCCAATAGATGAAACTATCTGTATCCATATAAAGTAATTTAGGATCTATGAAATGAGTTTTCAGCGAACTTGTAATGAAAGCGGTACATGTGGAGTTTGGATAGGTCTAGTATGCACACCTCCACATAGATAGGTTTAGTAAACTCTACTGCAGTCTTAGCCATCTCCACAGCAACAAAGTTCTTATTGAAAATGGTGACCCGTTTAAAATTTGGTATGGCAATGCAACGCCATAATGCCCATCCCATTGCATTCTAATAAAGATTTCACGTCGTTCACTCAAATTCTCCATAGTTTTACCGAAAATTGAATTATTCATTAATTTATAAAAATCTTTCTCAAAGTCACATGACGCGGAAGTTCTCTGTCTTGTATTCAGATCAATATACTCCTTCAACCAGGGGGACTGCTTGAAGGAGGTGGCCCAGGTGATTTTCACCAGCTCCATACCCAAGCTGAGGCATTGCTGGAGGTTACGAAAGTGAATGATATACCTCTGCTTGTCCCCCAGCGTCACCATCAGTTTTGGAGTGGAACCTCCTTGCGGAACTAGTTGCTCTGGACACAGCGGCAAATCGGAATGTGCATCATGCAAACTAATAGGGTAAGTGAGTTCTGCCTCCACAACATACCCTACATCAGAATCAGCAGCCATACCCCCCCCCCCCTCCCCCCCCCCCCCCGCCTCTCCCCCGATTTTTCCACCTAATCCCTTGCATTCATCTTCGGACAGCCACGCAAACTCACCATTCAGCAACGATTGCATCATAGCGTGCCCATATTAGTTATTCACATCGAGATACAATATATAACTTGAATCAGGGGATGCGTTGAACCTGTCACCCATCCGTGGGTTATTTGCTTTCATGTGTCTATGAATACATTGGCAGAGCCCCCCACGGATCCCTCGCTCAAAGAAAAGAAGCATGTCAGGATTGGTCAATAATTCGATACTGCACTTCATTTTCTTGAGCATCGCATCCCAAGACAACCCAGGTGCCGTGTAATAAAAGGCGGGGTCCAGGGAATATATGGTCATACATAGACTCCGGAACTTCTCGAAAATGTCCGCAAGCAAGCGCACTCTCCTAAATTAGAAATATTGAATTCCCGCCAGACATTCACGGCATGCTCATACTCTGCATTCGTTATGGTGTCGCATGTGAGGTTGCTGGAGAATGCAGTTATGTCGGGTAGCCTGGTTTCGTTGAGTTTGGCTATACTATCCACATACTCATATGGGAAAACCCCTTTGCGAGTGACAAGTTGAAACTTTTCCTCGTCCTGAAATGCAACTCGAGTGATATGCATATCCGCCAGAGGTAGAGTCTCAACAAGTTTATGTAGTGGTGCCTGCATAAAACGTAGTGTATCGAGGAAGCGCAGCGTAATTCTCGGCATCATTCGTTTGGAGAATGAAATATACTTCTCGACACTCTCAGGTAGGACACTTACCTGATCTTTCTCCGAACCGAAATCAGCCAAGTGCTCAACTAGAAAAATTTAAGTTATGGAAGAAAACTGGTATGTGCCTACGTAATTGGTACTTCAGATTGCATGCATTGTGAGCTGTGCCGCAGAATTTCCCTGTAAAATGACAGTGATCCCTACGATGAGTTTCCGCTTTTCTGTGTAACGGCAGCCCACAAATATGACACTCGGTGGCGTTATTATACAAATCTTCATTCTCCTTCGATTTGGTCATGGGAACGTTGTTGCTGTACAGTATATCAACTTCGCGCGAAAATTTGTCAAGCTCAGAGAGCAACCAAATCGATGGATTAGCCCCGACATAAGATTTGTATCAGTTAAGATTGGAGTCATATGACGATACAATTTGGTACGCTGCCGCATATGGTACGTGTTTCTCTGTAGAGGTAGTGTGTGAGGTCGTAGGATCGCCTTCACAGCGGGTCACAGGAGCGAGGAGGCATTCGAAGTCGGCGTATACTACAAACGGACACCGCTCCTGGTGGTGAGCATTGCTAAACTTTATGAATTTGTTTTCCCGGCTAGGCATGATAATACGTACCGCATCCTTTGAGGTACAGTTTACTAGTTGCGTAGCTAATAACTGTTCAGATATGAAATAATTGAGGCACCTTAAACAAATATGTTTTACATGATAATTAGTTGATAGTTGGGAGGAAAGGAGTCGGGACATGTCCTTGATCCAGACATAGTGATAATTATCACCTTCAGAAAAGAGAAGCATATTTACATGCAGCTCTTGCTCACCGGCAAATTTTGAGAAATGGAGGTGGCCGACAATGATATGCTTGTCTTGCTCGTCTGACTTGCTTTTCTTCTCCAGGCCATAAACATGTACCGATAGTGAGGTATTTTGTGCCTCGAATTTAGGTATGTCCTGGATCTTGACGGGGAACTCAATACCATTGAAGTTATAACAGGAATGAATATTATCACCTGCATGGTATGTACTCAGATGTTCAGGATGATCTCTTCTATCGTTATTTCTCTCACAAGGCAGGATTGACCATGCAAAACAAGCATGATCATTTCTATTTTCAACATTAATGCACGCTCTCTTGTTAGCTATTTCTTTAGGGAGCTTAATATAGCTGGACCCTCCATTTAACGGATCGTGGACATGAATATGGACATCCTGGTGTAGAATGCGGCTGAGTGCCTTAGCAGAGAGCCGTTGACTTCCATCTCGGAAAACCGGCCCAATATGACACTCAAGGTGGATTTACAAAACCACACGGCGATTGATGTGCTCCATGTTATCACGCCATTATCCCCCCAAAGATAATGAATGCTGGTCTCTCTATCACCAGACTGATTTTTGGGGGGGGGGGGGGGGGTGCGATAACTCAATGCAGAGCACTGCACTGCACTTAACGGCGGGACAATGTGGATTATTGACTACCTCGAGGAGCTCGGTTTCCAGGACAGGGAGGCACACATTTACAAATCCAACAGAATCGCAGTACCACCCTGCCGGGTATTCGATCCTAGTGACTGAGATTCGCCCGTCAAATGCGTCGGCAATCGCCAAGTACTCCAACTGCGGTATGGTGTCACCAACCCGATCTACTTGGCTAAAAGGGCGGGTCAGAGAACTGCCACTAGCTACAGGATGATCACTAATACTGTTACTGCTACTAATACTGGGGATCCAGCCGTTGGATGTTGGTGTTGGCGATGGTGCATCATCATCATTTAATGGGATGGGTATCCTTGTTGGTAAACGAACCTTGCGCTGGCGGTGTCGTGGGTGGTCAGCTTGCAGAGGCGGAGAAGGCGGTGAGGAGAGAGCAGTGGAACAGCCAGGCCGCGGCGAGGGACCCCTGGCAGTGCTGCTACCTGCTTGTTGGGTCGCCCAATGACGCCAGATTGTTTGGGCTGCCGCGACCTCCCGCGCTGCTGTGATAGGTGTGAGGCAAGGTGGGGCGTGTCTTCGCCCACCCTCGAGCCTCGCACCTGCAACTGCCACTCGCGGAACATGGGCAATGCCGTGTGATATACCTGTAACATAAATATAAGTTTAATGATCTGGATTTAAAAGAGGGATAAATAATAATAATAATAATGACAATAATAAGAGTAAATAATGGTAATTATTTTGGACTAATGGTGAAAACTATTTACCTTCTCCGATCTCATTTCACGGCAACAGCAATTCATTGCCACATTCCACAAGCCCCTCAAGCCAGACAGGCATGTCCAGTTCATCCTCATCTAAAAAGTTATTACTGTGCTCGGCTCCCTCACTCTGCATGGAATTAGGATGATCTAGAAACAAAATATATGTTAAGGCTGGATCTATACACTTGCAAGAAGGGTATATATTAGAATAAGAAGAAAAAATTTATTTCATTTTTTAGTGAGTATGATTTTTTAAAATTATTATTAGAGATGTACTTACATTTACGCTGAGCTCTCTCCATTTCGAGTTGTCAATCAAGCGCTTCTAGCGCTGGGTGAAAGAGTTCACTAACGTCCCTAGTCAGATGGTTCCAGGACATGGTGGAGCGCTGAGCATTTTATAATTTGTAAAATTATAGACAAATAATTCATAGTATCAGTGAAGATCTTATTTAGATTAGAGACAGGATGATAATGAGATCATTATGTGTGTGTTAGGATGAATGGTTTATTATTATTATTATTATTATTATTATTATTATTTAAAAGTATGTTATGTAGGCGTAATTCGAGGTTGATGGTATTAAGAATGGCGCTGAAGGAAATGTTTTTGGAGATAAACATTGTTAGCTTTTTTTTTATTGGAGAAGAGTTTATGGCAGGGAGCGAATTTATTTTGAATGAATAAAGGGCAGGTTAAGTATTTGTGGGACGATATAGAATTTGAGTGAGTTGATAGCTATGTGAGGTGAGAAGTTTGCTAGCAGCAAATGATGGCTCCCACATGTGCGCGTGATATTGACTTGTTATTTTTTTTATTTGAGTTGAGAGCTTCGTGTTAAATTGACTTGCAGAGGTACGTATCTTGACGGGAGTGACGGTTCATGCATATGTGTGTGTTTTCGCAAAGATCTTGGCTTAAGTAATCGAAGCATGTGGGGTGAATAATGAGAATTGGGTTATCAGTTAACTTAGTGAGAGCGTCCTTTGTTCGACAGAGCCGCCACGTGGTCGATCGTGTGTTGTTACGTAAAGGAAGTTTCCAACTCGGTAGCAAACATTCCAGTTCAAGCGTGTCGGTTCCTGTCTATCGGTTTGGAATTCCAAAGTTTATGGGGATGAGAGTGTCCTTTGTGCTCCATCACACATGCTGGTTGTGCCGTTGAGTCGTGGTATGTGGAGTGAGGGTCGTTTGGACAAAGAAAGCGTGTCGGTTCCTATCTGTCGGTGGAGAATTTCCGAACTTTAGGACCGATATAGTTTTTAGTGGGTCACATATAGAACTTTCCAAACATCTCAGTTGGTTGTGTGACACAGGTATCGACAAGTTCCAACCTGTTCACAAAAATAAATTTGGGGTGAAAGGTATCCTTTGTTCAGCACGTATCCTTTGTTCAGCCGGTTGGCGCCAACCTGGTGGGCGGTGGTTTGGCGGCCGACCGGCGGGGCACGGAGCGGAGTGGAGCGCCTCGGCCGGCCAGGGACCGGGCTCAGCCGGCCATGCGTACATCAGCTGCGCTCTGGAATTCGCTGTGTGAGCATCGCGAAGTCAGTTGGGACACACCTGCATGACCGTAATGCCTGAAATTCAGAGTCCTTTTCCCACCTTGTGACTTAGCGTAGTACAAGAGACGAGATTTTAACAATGTAGCAGTGGAAGCGTAAGTGACCACTAAAATTCAAACTCGGTGGGCTTAGGTTAGTGGACGTAGCCCAATTGGCCATCTCTAATCACGTAATGGGGGTGGGGCAGATATCAAATAACCCAACTGGACATGTACATTATATAAACAACAACAATAATAATTATGAGAAGCGCGTCATTATCCTGTTGGAATTCAAACTTCCCACCATTTTTTCTCGAGGGTTAGGATAGTAGACATAGCCCAATTGGCCTATTTTCCCGCCATAATCCGCCATCTTGGATGACGTCTTGCGCTGTTGCCAAGTCTACATGCCGCCATCTTGGATGACGTCAGCGCTACCATCTTGAATAAATTTGGCAACAATGGAGAGTGGGGTGACGCATACTTTGTCCCACTACTGGCGTAGACCCTGTAGTATGCAATGGCGATGAAATTTCTGTGTACCAATGTCATTGTGATGGTTCCAAGACTAGAATAAACATGAAAAAGTGCGTCGGTTTTTACTTAGTTATACCGTAATTGTTCTTGTACCACAGAAACGTTGGATTAGACCCTGTTATATGCAATGGCGAAGCAATTTCTGTGTATTATCATCATTGTGCTGGTTCCTAGGATAGAATAAACACGCAAAAGTGCATCGGTTACCAGTTATTAATACACAGGAGACGTTTCATACGATTACCGTAATCGCTTTAGTGGCACATAAACGTCGTTATATGCAATAAGGATAAAATATCTGTGTACCATCGCCGTTGTGACAGTTCCATAACTAGAATAAACATCCAAAAGTGCATCGGTTTTATGTTATTTATACTCAGGAAAGGTTTCATGCGCTTGCCGTATTAGCTCTTGTACGACATAAACGTTGGCTTAGACACTGTATTATGCAGTGGTGAAGCATTTTCTGTTTACCATGTCAGTGTGACGTTTATAAAGCTAGAACAAACATGCAAAACTATATGAGTTATAAGTTATTAATACACAGGAGAGGTCTAGTGGGCTTACTGTAATCGCTCTTGTACCACAGAAACGTTGGCTTAAACCCTGTTGTATGCAATAGCGAAGCAATTTCTGTGTACCATAGTCATTGTGACAATACCAAGATTAGAATAAAGATGCAAAAGTGCATCGGTATTAAGTTATTTATACTCAGGAGAGGTTTCATGTGCTTATCGTATTCACTCTCTTACCAGAGAATCTTCTCCTTAGACCTAGTTGTATGCAATGGCGATGCAATTTCTGTGTACTGTACTCATTTTGACAGTTCCAAGACTAGAATAAACATGCAAAAGTGCATCGGGTTTTAGTTACTAATACTCGGTAGAGGTTTCATGCGCTTACCGTATTCGCTCATGTACCACAGAAACGTCGGCTTAGACCCTGTTGTATGCAATGGCGAAGCAATTTCTGTGTACCATCGTCATTTTCACAGATCCAAGACTAATAGAAACATGCAAAAGTGCATCTGTTTTAAGTTATTTATACTCTGGAGAGGTTTCATGCACATACCGTTATTGGTCTAGTACAACAGCAACGTTGGATTAGACCCTCTTGTTTGCAATGACGATCAATTACTGTTTACTGTAGTCTTTGTGACAGTTCCAAGACTAGAACAGACATGCAAAAGTGCATCGGTTTTAAGTTATTTACGCTCAGGAAAAGTTTCATGCGCTTACCATATTCGCTCTTGTACCACAGAAACGTTGGATTAGCGAATACGTTAAGTGCATGAAATCTCTCCAGACAACAAATAATTTAAAACCGATGCATTTTTAATGTCTATTCTAGTCTTGGAATTGTCACAATGACGATGGTACACAGAAAATGCATCGCCATTGCATTCAACAGGGTCTAAGACGACGTCTATGTGGTACTAAAGCGTTTACGGTAATAATAATAATGGCGTGTGACGAGGGCCTCCCGTCAGGTACACCCCTCGCCTGGTGCAAGTCTTTCGATTTGACGCCACTTCGGCGACTTGCGCGTTGATGGAGATGAAATGATGATAATTAAGACAACACAACACCCAGTCCCTTGGGATTGACACTCTGTCGCGCTGACCACTCAGCTACCGGGTGCGGACAGCGTTTACGGTAAGCACATGAAACCCCTCCTGTAAATTAATAACTTGTAACCGATGAACTTTTGTAATTTTTGTCTAGTCTTGGAATTATCACAATGACGATAGTACACAGAAATTACATCGCCATTGCATACAAACGGGTCTAATCCGACGTTTGTGTGGTACTAAGGGGCATGAAACATCCCTGTGTATTAATAACTTGGTGCTTAAGCATAGTCTTAAGGTGAACAAATTATGGCGGATCTCTTCTGGTGGACTGGCCAGAGTGAGCTTGAAATGGTGTAGATAGTCAAAAAAGTGGTAGCAACTAGCAGGAGTAAATATCACTCTCTATCTGGCGTGAGGCCTACGTCGGAGAGGCTATGAAGTACTTTTGGAGCCTCATCTGCGGACATCAGAAGGATTGAAGAAGCCTGATGTCGTGGCAGTCCGTGGCGAAACAGCATATATAATTGACGCCCAGGTGATCGGCGACAGCCTAGACCTCGACCGCTGTCACAGGGAGAAGGTCGCAATCTATGATAAACAGGCCGTCCATGAGGAAGTGCGAGAGCTTTTTCCGGCAGTCCGGGATATCACCACCACGTCAGCAACCATCAATTGGCGTGGAGTCTGGTCCCCAGCATCCGCGAGAACGCTTCAGGAAGAGGGCGTGACCGGTGGACACCTTTCTACAATCAGCACCAGAGTGCTGTTGGGCAGTATTATGGCGGCGCGGCGCTTTGACACCATGACTGCCCCTCGCCGCCGCACGATGAACCGCACTGGAGTTGGTAAGGATTAGCTCAACCTTTCCGTTGCTGCCTGGCGCCTCAGGCATAATACCTGCTTTTATTCTTGTGTTTGTGTTCATTTGTTAGTGTATTTTTCTTATGTGACATCTTGTAAACCTGCTCCGCAGGTAACACTAAGTTGTATCATTCACAAACGTGAATAAAGCCGGCTAATATAGCCAAATGCCTCGTCACCAGGCCAATTACATAAGGAAACTCGCGGAACACCCGGCTGGAGTAACTGTGAAAACTTAAATTACCAAATAGTTGCATATCACTTCTGGCGGACTGGCCAGAGTAGGTTTGAAGATGTGATGATGGTAAAAAAGGGGGAGCAACTGGCAGCAGTTACTATGATTCTATTAAGGTAGCCAAATGCCACGTTACCAGGCAAAATACATTGGCAAACCCGAGGAACACCTCGCAGGAGTAACTGTGACAGTCTTAAGGTCGACAACTAATAGCGTATCTCTTCTGGTGGACTGGCCAGAGGGAACCTGAAGATGTGATGGTGGAAAAACTGGGAGCAACTGGCAGGGGTAACTATGACTCTCTTAAGGTAGCCTAATGCCTCGTGACCAGGAGAAAAACAACGGCAAACCCATGGACCATCTGGCAGGAGGAAACTATGAAAAGCTTAAGGCACGAAATAATTGCATATGGCTTCTGGTGGATTGGCCAGAGTAAACTTGTAGATTTGATGGTGGAAAAAAGGGGGACCAACTGGCAGAGTAACTATGACTCCCTTAAGGTAGCCAAATGCCTCGTCACCAGGCGAATTACATCAGCAAACTCGATTCGCACCTGACAAGAGTAACTATATAAAGCTTAATGTGCCAAATAGTTGCATATTGCTTCTGGCGGACGTTTTAGAGTAAATCTGAAGATGTGATGGTGGAGATAAGTGGAGAAACTTGCAGGAGTAACTATGACTATTTTAAGGTTGCCAAATCCGTGGTCACCAGGCGAAATAAATTGGCTAACTGGAGGAGCACCTGCAGGAGTAACTGTGACAGTCTTAAGGTGGACAAATAATGACGTATCTCTTCTGGTGGACTGGCCAGCGTAAGCTTGGAGATGTCATGATCTATAAAAAGGGGGAGCAACTGGCTGAAGTAACTATGACTCTCTTAAAGTAGCCAAATGGATCATCACCAGGCTAATTACATCAGGAAACTCGCGGAGCACCTGGAACTAGTAACTATGAAAACTTCAGGAACCAAATAGTTGTGTAACATTTCTGGCGGTCTGGCCAGGGTAGGCTTGAATATCTGATGATGTTAAAAAGGGGGAACAAATGGCAGTAGTAACTATGACTCTCTTAAGGTACCCAAATGCCTCGTCTCTAGGCGAATTACATCAGCAAATTTGATTCGCAAATGGCAGAAGTAACTATGAAAATCTTAAGGCTTTAAGGAGTTGCATATCGCTTCTGGCGGACAGGCCAGAGTAAACTTGAAGATGTGATGGTGGAAAAAAGGGGGAGCAACTGGCAGGATAAACTACAACTCTCTCCCATCCTATTCAACCTTTCCTTTGACCTCATGCTTGCTCGCCTCCCAGACCACATTTGTGCCATCCTAATGGGGCGGTGTCTCAATCCTGCCGCTTTCGCTGACGACCTCCTGCTGTTCGCTGAGACTCCAGGAGAGTTCCAGGACCTTATTGACGCAGCAACATTAGCCCTTGGGGACCTCGGTCTTCAAGTCAGTCCGAGAAAGTGCTTTACTCTCGCCCTTGCGGCATCTGGCTGCGAGAAGAAGGTGAAGGTTGATGACACCGCGACCTTCAGAGCTGGGTATAGCATCCTTCCAGCCATGGTGATTGAGAGCACTTTCCCGTATCTTGGTCTGGAATTCTCCACCAGCGGATGCAGCCTCTTTCATCCCAGGTGGGAGGTCGAGCGACAGCTGAGCGACCTGTCCAAGGCACCATTGAAGCCACATCAGCGTCTGCTTGCCCTTAGATTTGTCGTCCAGCCAGGTATCCATTATGGCTTTGCTCTTTCAAGGACCTGCCTTGGGGCCCTGTCATCAATGGACACCGCCATCTGTGCAGCAATAAGATTTTGGCTGTGCCTTCCAGCAGATACCCCTGTTGGCGACTTCCGTGCCCCTGTGGCATCTGGGGGGCTGGGAGTGCCATCAGCTCGCTGGCTTGGGCCTCTCTTGCGGCGGAACTGGTTCATCAAGATGCGGGCACTGGGTGTCCTATCTGACAGGTCGGCCGAAGACGTTCTTGTGAGAGAAATTGGGAGGCCTGAGCAGCAACTTTGGGTAACGACACCATCATATGGGCGACCAATCTGATGGACTGGATGTGGACTGAACGGCTGCATCTATCGGTGGATGGGCTGCCCTTAAGAAGTCTGCCCGCACACCTGGGCAACATAGCTGGTTTGACAACCTGTGGCTATCCATCACAGGCCGTGACTTTATCTCCTGCATTCACACTCGGATCGGTGCCCTTCCAACTTGGGCACAGGTGCAGCGAGGTGGCGTTCGTGACACTAACTGCTGAGCTGGTTGCATCGCCGTGGAAACTGTGAATCACATTGTCCAGCACTGCTTCAGGAGCCATGGCGCCTGTGTGAAGCAACACAAGCCATTGCATGCACATCGTGCAGGGCCTCCATCACTGGGGCTTCGACGTCCATCTGGAGTCTCACTTTCGAACATCAGAGGGACTGAAGAAGTCGGACATCGTGGCAGTTCGTAATGATGTTGCCCACATCGTCGATGCCCAGGTAGTTGGCATCAACCTGGACATTGATGATTGTCACCAACAGAAGGTCACGGTCTACAACAGGGAAGCCGTCCACCAGGCTATAAGGAGCCAGCACCCAACAGTCTTGAACATAACCACCACTTCAGCCACTATCTCATGGAGGGGCTGTGGTCACCTAGATCTCTGCATGACATGCGACAGCTGGGTTTCAAGGGCCACCACTCTGCTCATACATACTGTGATAGCAGTAAGGCAGTTCGACACCGGACTGGTGTCCGATGATGCCCCAATTATGTGTGTCTCTACGCTGCTGCCAGGTGTCTATCTCAGGCACAATACCTTTTTATTCACGTGTTTTCCTGTCTGTCTAATGTTTGTAATGTTTCTGTCATTTGTAAACCCACTTTGTGGGTGAATGTCTTTATGTATGTTCACATACGTGAATAAAGTCGGAGTAAATAGCCAAATGCCTCGTCACCAGGCGAAAAAAACGGCAGACTCGAGAATGAAATGGCAGAAGTAACTGTGACAGTCTTAAGGTGGACAAATAATAACGAATCTCTTCTGGTGGACTGGACAGCGTAAGCTTGAAGATGTCATGGTCAATAAAAAGGGGGAGCAACTGGCAGGAGTAATTATGACTCTATTAAGGTCACCAATTGCCTCCTCAAGAGATGAATTACATCAGCAAACTTTGGGATCACCTGGCAGGAGTATCTATGTAAATATTAATGTACCAAATAGTTGCATATCGCTTCTGGCGGACAGGCCAGAGTAAACTTGAAGATGTGAGAGTGGAAAAAAGGGGAGCAACTGGCAGCTGTAACTATGACTCTTTTAAGGAAGCCAAATGCCTTTTAATGGGGGGAAATACATTGGCAAACTCGTGGAGCACCTAGCAGGCGCAATTGTGGCAGTCTTAAGCAGGACAAATAATGGCGTATCTCTTCTGGTGGTCTGAGCAGAGTCGGTTTGGATGCTAATGGTGGTCAAAAAGTGGGAACAACTGGCAGGAGTAACTAGAACTCACTTTAGGTAGCCACGTGCCTCGTCACCAAGCGAAATAGATCGTCAAACTTGAGGAGCATCTGGCTGGAGTAACTGTGTAAAGCTTAATGTACCAAATTGTTGCATATCACGTCTGGCGGACAAGCCAGAATAAACTTGAAGATGTGATGGTGGAAAAAAAGAGCGAGCAACTGGCAGGAGTAATTGTGACAGTCTTAAGGAGGACAAATAATGGCGTATAGCTTCTGTAGCACTGGCCAATCTAAGCTTGAAGGTGCCATGGTCAATAAAAATAGGGAGAATCTGGCAGGAGTAATTATGACTCTCTTAAGGTAGCCAAATGGCTCGTCACCAGGCGAATTCCATAAGGAAACTCGCGGACCACCTGGCAGGAGTAACTATGAAAAGCTTAAGGAACCTAATAGTTGCATATCACTTGTGGCGGACTGGCCAGAGTAAAGTTGAAGATGTGATGGCGGATAAAATGGGGAGCAACTAGCAGGAGTTACTATGACTCTCTTAAGGTAGCCTAATGCCTCACCAGCAGGCGAAAAACTTCGGCAATCTCAAGAGGCATCTGACAGGAGTAACTCTGAAAAGCTTAATGTACCAAATAGTTCCGTATCACAGCTGGCGGACAGGCCAGAGTAAACTTGAAGATGTGATAGTGGAAAAAAGGGGAGCAACTGGCAGAAGTAACTATGACTCTATTATGGTAGCCAAAAGCCCCGTCAAGAGATGAATTACATCAGCAAACTTTGGGATCTCCTGGAAGGAATAATTATGTAAATGTTAATGTACCAAATAGTTGCATATCGCTTCTGGCGGACAGGTCAGAGTAAAACTTGAAAGATTTGATGGTGGATAAAGGGGGGAGCAACTGGCAGGAGTAACTATGACTCTCTTAAGGTAGCCAAATGCCTCGTCACCAGGTCAAAAACATCGGCAAACACGAGAAGTATCTGGCAGGAGTAACTGTGACAGTCTTAAGGTGGACAAATAATGGCGTTTCTCTCCTGGTGGACTGGCCAGAGTCAGCTTGGATGCTAAAGGTGGTCAAAAAGTGGGAGCAACTTGCAGGAGTAACGAGAACTCACTTAACTATGACTCTCTTAAGGTGGCCAAGTGGCGGTGGTGTGGCTGCATCCGAACTCGGCTTTCCGGAACGCGGTTCTGCTGCAGTCGTGCTGTTGCTACGAGGTGCCTCCTTTGAGTTGTAGCTACAGGGAGAGTGATGCGCAATACATGGGCCTAGCCCTCTTAACCTCTCCTCACCTGCGGTCTTCTCCCCTTCACGTGGGCCCGCTGATTTCGCAGAGTGGAAGACCGCACCAGGGGCTTGGGTGGGTTACCAGCCCCCTCTCGCATTATCCCTTTTCAGTTGGGGGCTGCACACAAGAAAGTACAAGTGGTGGCCCTGCCGCTGAAGGCGCCACTCCAGCTTCCCCAGCACCTATCCGGCCAACCAGCTGTGCCGCAGATGTGGTAACGGATGCAGCAATTTACGTCTGCAGTGAGTGCCACCGTAGCTTTACAACCAAGAACGGTCTCGGGGTCCACCGCCGCCGCCAACACCCAGCGGCCGCCAACGCTGAGGTCGTGATGGAGAGGCATCGCACAAGGTGGACAGAAGAAGAGGTTCTGTCGCTCGCCAAAGCAGAGGCCGAACTGTTCCTTGAGAGGGACGCACGGTTCTTCCTTGTCAATCAAGAACTGACTAGGATGTTCCCCGACCGAATGCTTGAGGCAATCAAGTGCCAGCGGCGGAAGGCTGCCCACAAGCAACTTGTCCCCGAGTTTAAGGAGGCGCTTGAGATCGGTCGGGGGAAAGAGCCGGCGTCCCGCCGGGGAGTGGGGAGGCCGCTGCCTGACGCGGGCGATGGTGCTGCACCACCCGATCACGCAGCTGAGGACTTCGCGGCCGACACCACCAGGCCGCCGCCGGAGAGACCGACTGACGCCGCCATCTGGGAGCATCTAGCGGGGCTGCCCGCTTCCGCTCAGCGTTTCTCTGCCCTGGACCGAATCATCGGTCTGGGGCTGGGTACGCCGACCGAAGTCATCCTGGGCATGCTCCCGGATGCCCTTGCGTCGGTCGGGTCCAGAGGGGAGAGGACGAGCACGAGGGCGCAGAGGCCGCGCCAACCACCGAAGCGGCCGCCTGTAGAACCGCCGCAGCAGAGGCGCAAACGGCGCCGATGGGAGTATGCGAAGACGCAAGATGCCTTCCGAAAGTCGCGCGCGCGTTTGTGCGTGGCCTCCTGGAAGGCACCCAGCTGCAGCCGCCACCCGACATCCCCGGTCTGCTGGACTTCTGGGCGGACCTCTTCACGAAGAAGCCTATCTCCACCGCGGGCTTCATCCGTGACCGCCTGCTGCCGCACTCGGAGCCTGTCGCTCTTGAGTGCCTGTGGGGGCCGGTCACACATGAGGAGGTCGCCGCTGCCTTGCCGCCCAGGGAATCAGCGGCCAGTCCGGACAGCCTTACTCCTGCTGAGCTGCGGCGCCTGCCGCATGAAGTCTACGTCAAGCTTATGAATCTCTTCCTTCTGGCCCGAGCCCTTCCCAAGCGTCTGCTTCGCGCGTGCACGTCCCTTCTCCCCAAAACGGCTGCACCAACATCCCCCACTGACTTTCGCCCCATTATGGTCTGCTCGGTGCTGGCGTGGACCTTCTAAAGGTTCTCGCATCGTGCCTGATGCGCACATGTGCTGTGGACGAACGTCAGGGGGTATTCATCCCCTGGGATGGGATGTTGGAGAACATCTTTATCCTGGACACTGCTCTCACCGACGCAGTCCGCTTCTGCCGCTCTGTCTTTGTGGCATCGATCGACGTTTCTAAAGGATTTGATTCGGTGGATCATGCTCCCCTTCGCCCAGTGCTGAGGGCTCATGGCCTGCCAGGTTGCTTTATTGAATACGTCGAGCGGTGCTACGAGGGCAGCACGACAGTGATAGCGGGCGGCGCCGGCGTGGGCGTGTCTGTGCAGCCATCATGGGGCGTCTGTCAAGGCGATCCTCGCTCCCCCCTCCTTTTCAACTTTGCGGTGGACTATGTTTTAGGTCAACTTCCCTCCCACATTGGAGCTCGGATACTCGGTCGCAGAGTCAACGCTGCGGCCTTTGCAGATGACGTCCTGCTGTTCGCGTCGACCCCGAGGGGATTGCAGTCCCTCACTGATGCCGCTGTCGCAGCCCTCGCAGACCTGGGTCTGCAGATCAACGCCCGGAAGTGTATCACCCTCGCCTTGGTCGCGTCTGGACGCGAAAAGAAGGTGAAGGTGGACGGTGACGTCACCTTCAAGGTAGGCAACACCACCATGCCTGCCCTGCGTGTGGGTGAAACCTTCCAGTACCCGGGGCTGCAATTTTCCACCTCAGGTCGCTCCGTCTTCAACCCCCGACGTCACCTGGGGGAGCAACTCGACGTCATCTCCCGAGCTCCGCTGAAGCCGCAACAGCGCCTCCACGCCCTCACCAACGTACTTCTCCCTGGCCTGTACCATGGGCTGGCCCTCAGCCGCACCCGAGTGGGTGCCCTGAAATCAGTGGACGTCACCATCAGGGCCGCCGTCAGGAGATGATTCCGCCTTCCAGCGGACACTCCCCTGGGCTACTTCCACGCTCCTTTTGCCCAGGGGGGCCTCAGCATCCCATCGTGACGATGGATGGGGCCATCCCTTCGTCGGTCCCGTCTCCTGGCGTTAAAGAAGATGGGGCCAGCCTTCGATGGTGCAGGCCTAGACGAGGTGCAGCGAGAGATTGAGGTGCTGGAGCGGCACCTTACGTGGGAGCGCCACCTCTTCAAGTCGTCAACGCAGGTTGGAGAAATGTGGGCTGCGCACCTGCACATCGCCATCGACGGTGCGGCGCTTTCATCTTCTGCCGCAGTTAAAGGGCAGCACCAATGGGTCGCCGACACCAGTCGACTGCTATCTGGGCGTGACTACATCAACGCTCTCCGCGTCCGCATCAACGCCTTCCCGACGAGGGCACGGCGCAGTCGGGGGCGGGAGGCGGACACCAGATGCTGCGCGGGCTGCCAGGCCGTGGAGACCGCCAACCATGTACTACAGGCTTGCTTCAGGATGCACGGGTCCCGAGTCAAACGACATGACGCAATCGTGCGGTATGTCGATCGTGGACTCGTGCAGAGGGGCTTCAATGTCTCAGTGGAGCCCCACCTACGTACACCTGAGGGACTCCGCAAGCCTGACGTGGTGGCGGTTAAAAACGGCATCGCCCGCGTGATCGACGCCCAGGTAGTCGGAGACCATCTTCGACTCGACTGGTGTCACTGCCAGAAGGCGGCCTATTATGACACGCCGTCCATCCGGCGTGCCATCTCCAACCTGCACTGTGACGTCGAGGAGGTGACTGTGTCCACCGTAACGTTGAATTGGAGGGGCACATGGTCTCCAGCGTCGGCGGGGGACCTCTTTAATCTAGGCTTCCGACCCCGAGAACTGGCGGTACTCAGCACCAGAGTACTGCAGAGCTGCTGCACCAGTTACCGCATCTACGAGCGAATGACGGCGCAAAGGCTGATGCCACGAGCCGGCATCGGCTAGGATGCTGGTTATTCTTCTGCCCTGACTCCTGGGGCCTATCAGCAGGAGCAATACCGTCTTTATTCTTCTTTTCTTTGTCTTTCATATATGTGTTTTCTTCCTTTCTTTATACATAAGTTTATCATTGTGTTTCGCCCTGTAAGTCCCCACTCTGGTGGTGGACAGCGCGAGGTACACAACACCGACATACCTAATGTGCCATGTATATATATATATTTATGTACGTGTTATTCCTTTGGAATAAAGACGGCTGGAATAGCCAAATGCCTCGTCATCAGGCTAATTATATTAGAAAACTCGCAGGGCACGTGGGAGGAGTAAGTATGAAAAGCTTAAGGCACGAAATAATTGCATATCGCTTCTGACGGGCTGGCTAGAGTGAACTTGAAGATGTGATGGTGGTGGAAAGGGGCAGATACTGGCAGTATTAGCTATGACTCTCTTAAGGTAGCCAAATGCCTCGTTACCAGGCGAGGAACAGCTGGCAGTAGTAACTGTGACAGTCTTAAGGTGAACAACTAATGGCGTATCTCTTCTGGTGGACTGGCCAGCGTAAACATGAAGATGTCATGGTCAATAAGAAGGGGGAGAAACTGACAGGAGTAACCATGACTCTCTTAAGGTAGTCAAATGGCTCGTCATCAGGCGAATTACATCACAAAACTCGCGGGGCACGGGGCAATAGTAACTATGACTCTCTTATGGTAGTCAAATGTGTCGTCACCAGGCGAATTACATCAGCAAATTCGAGGCACACCTGGCAGGAGTAACTATGAAAAGCCTATTGTGCCATATAATTGCATATCGCTTCTGGCAGACTGGACAGAGTAAAGTTGAAGATGTGATGGAGGAGAAAAGGGGGAGCAATTGACAGGAGTAACTATGACACTCTCAATGTCGCCAAATACCACGTCACCAGGCGAAAAAACCCGGCAAACTCGAGGAGCATCAGGAAGGAGTAACTGCGAGAGTCTTAAGGTAAGCAAATAATGGCGTACCTCTTCTGGTGGACTGGCCAGAGTGAACTTGAAGATGTGATGGTGGTGGAAAGGGGGAGCCACTGGCAGAAGGAACTATGACTCTCTTTAAGTTAGCCAAATGCCTCGTCACTGGGACAAACACATCAGAAAACGTGTGGAGCAACAGGCCGGAGTAACTATGACACTCTTAAGGTAGTCTGTTAGTTGCATATCTCTTTTGGTCTACTGGAATCAGTAATCATGAAAATGTGAACGTGGCTTAAAAGGGGGAGCAACTGGCAGGAGTAACTATGTCTGTCTTAAGGTAGCCAAATGACCAACACCAGACCAAATCCATCTGAGAACCTGAGGAGCAACTGGCTTAAGTGAATATGACTCTCTTAAGGTAGACAAATGGTTGCGTATTGTAACATCCACGAGATAAATTTAGCTACAGTGCAACGAGAGGAAATTATGCTTCTAACAGTTATAAACAGTATCTATTCGAAATATGAATCTTCACTAGCAGACACAGCCTCTTTCATCCAAGGCGGGAGGTCAAGCGACAGCTGAGCATCCTGTCCAAGGTACCACTCAAGCCGCAACAGCGTTTGCATGCCCTCAGAACTGTCATCCTGCCAGGAATCCACCATAGCTTGGCTCTTTCGAGGACCCGCCTTGGTGCCCTGTCAGCAATGGACACCACCATCTGCGCAGCAATAAGATCGTGGCTGTGCCAGCCAGTGGACGTCCCTGTTGGTTACTTCCATCTGGGGGGCTGGGAGTGCCATCAGCGCGCTGGCTTGGGTCTCTTTTGCGGTGGAACCGGCTCTCCAAGATGCGGGAACTGGGTATCCTGTCTGACTGGCCAGGAGATGACGTTCTGGGGCGCGAAATTGGGAGGCTTGAGCAGCAACTTCGGGGTAACAACGTAGTCATACAGGCGACCAAGCAAATGGGTCGGATGTGGGCTGAATGGCTGCATCTGTCGGTGGACGGCGCCGCCTTTAAGAAGTCTGCCTGAACACCAGGGCAACATAGCTGGGTCGACAACCCACGACTAGCTATTACAGGCTGTGACTTCATCTCCTGCATCCGTACTAGGATCAATGCCCTTACAACCCGAGCACGGTTGCAGCGAGGTAGCGCTGGTGACACTAACTGCTGGGCTGACTGCACCGCTAAGGAAACTGCTAATCACATTGTCCAGCACTGCTTCAGGAGTCACGATGCCCGTGTGAAGCGACGCAACACCCTTGCGTCCTACATTGTGCAGGGACTTCGTCGCAGGGGCTTCGATGTCCATCTGGAGCCCCACCTCAGGACGTCTGTGGGACTGAACAAGCCAGACATAATGGCAGCTCGTGGCGATGCAGCCAATATCATCGATGCCGAATAGTTGGCGTCAACCTTGACATCGATGATTGTCACCAGCAGAAGGTCGCAGTCTACAATAGGGAAGCCATCCACCAGAAAGTCAGGAGCCAGATCCCTGCAGTCGGGAATATCACCACCTCTTCAGCTACCATCTAATGGGGGGGGGGGGGGGGGTTGTCACCCAACCCGGCACAGGACCTACGTCAGCTTCGCGACGATGGCTACGCAGGTACTCATTGGAACTGTGACGGCAGCACGGTGGTTTGATACCATGACTGCCACAAGGTGCACGATGCCCCAGACTGGTGTCGGATGATGGCCCAATTATATGTGTCTACCTTGCTGCCTGGCGTCTATTCACAGTCATAACACCATCTTTGTTCACGTCTTTCCCTGTCCGTCTAATGTTTGTAATGTATATGTCATTTGTAAATCCACTCTGTGGGTATGTATATCTATATGTCTGTGCACTAGAGTGAATAAAGACGGCTTAAATAGCCAAATGCCTCCTCACCAGGCGAAAAAATCGGCAAACTCGAGGAGTATCTGACAGGAGTAACTGTGACAGTCTTAACGTGGGCAAATAATGATGTATCGCTTCTATTGCACTGGCCAACGTAAGCTTGAAGGTGCCATGGTTAATAAAAAGAAGGATCACCTGGCAGGAGTAACTATGACTCGCTTAAGGTAGCCAAATGCCTCGTCACCTGACGAATTACATCAGGAAACTTGCGGAGCATCTGGCAGGAGTAACTGTGAAAAGCTTAAGGAACCAAATAGTTGCATATCACTTGTGGCGGACTGGCCAGAGTAAACTTGAAGATGTGATGCTGGAAAGAAAGGGGTTCAACTGGCAGGAATAACTATGACTCTCTTTAGGAAGCCAAATGCCTCGTCCCAGGCGAACTACATCAGGAACCTCGAGGAGCACCATTCAGGAGTAACTACGAAAGGCTTAAGGTACCAAATAATTGCATATCGTTTCTGGCGGATTGTCCAGAGTAAAGTTGAAGATATGATGGCGGATAAAATGGGGAGCAACAGGCAGGAGTAACTATGACTCTATTAAGGTAGCCAAATGACTCGACACCAGGCGAGAAACATAGGCAAACTCGAGGAGCAGCTAGCAGGAGTAACTGTGAAAAGCTTAAGGTATCAAATAGTTACGTATCACTACTGGCGGACAGGCCAGAGTAAACTTGAACATGTGATAGTGGAAAAAAGGAGCGCAACTGGCAAGTGTAACGATGACTCTTTTAAGGTAGCCAAATGCCTCGTAACGGGGAGAAATACATTGGCAAACTCGTGTAGCAGCTGGCAGGAGCAATTGTGGCAGTCTTAAGATGGACAAATAATGGTGTATCTCTTCTGGTGGACTGGCCAGAGTCAGCTTGGATGCTAAAGGTGGTAAAAAGTGGGAGCTACTGGCAGGAGAAATTATAATTCACTTAAGGTACCCAAATGCCACGTCATCAAGCGAAAAACATCGGTAACCTCTAAGAGTATCTGGCAGGAGTAACTGTGAGAGTCTTAAGGTGGTCAAATAATGGCGTATCTCTTCTGGTGGACTGACCAGAGTAAGCTTGAGGATGTGATGGTGGAAAAATTGGGGAGCAACTGGCAGTAGTAACTATGACTCTCAAATGCCCACCTGATGCGTAGTATATGGACCCTCTCGATCCACCTCTCAGCATCGTTGCGATGTCGGGTAGATGATGGTTCAACTAGCCTCTCGGTGGGAAATCCTAGCTCTGGCTTTCAAGTGGCAGGGGTCGTAAGGGGTGCTGAGAAAGGTTATGCCTAGGCGTAACCCTTATGAAGTTCTCCGACCGACAGAGCAGGTTGTTTTTTAGGGCTTGGGGGTTGCTTCCGGCCCTGCCTTTTGTTTCCTGCTGGTGCAACTACAAGAAGAAAACGAGGTACCAGGCCTCCCCCTGGAGTGCCTGTGACACCTGATGAGCTATCCAGCAAGCCAACCAGAGCGGGTCGAGCGCTGCTACCCAGTATCTGCCCTGAGTGTTTGTCGCCCTTTTCCACCAAGACCGGGCTTGGTGTTCACCACCGTCGTGCCCACCCTGATGCTGCGAATGCGGAGGGGCAGACAGAAAGGAAGAAGGCCAGGTGGTCCCAAGAGGAGCTGTTGCGTCTGGCGCATGCTGAGGCGACTTTGTCCATCCAAGGCTGTCGATTCTTCAATCAAGAACTTATCAAAGCGATCCCAGAACGTACACTTGAATCTATTAAACTTCAGCGTAGGGGGCAGGCTTATCAGAACATGGTTGCCAACTTTGTCGCTGAGCTTTCAAACAGTAGTCAAGAACTCCAGGGCTCTGCAGATGGGTCTGCTGTGGGCTCTTCTTTGCCACAGTCCTCTTCTCTGGGGGAAGACGTCGACCATGCTACCTGGTCCCTGATTGCAGAGTTGCTCTCCTCGGGCCCGTGGTTTTGCTCACTTGAGTCAGTTGTGGCCTTGGGTCCCACCGCCAGCCGTAGTACCATCCAAGTAATGCTGCTACCTGTTTTGAACGAATTAGGTAGCAAGGAACCAGATGTTCATCAAGCTCCTATTATGCGGTCCCAACAGCTGCCTGGGAGGAAGTGGGCGCAAAGAAGGTGGGAATATGCTGTAGTCCAGAGTGCTTTTAAGAAGAACATGGCATGCTGTATAATCGGTCTTCTTGATTGCACACTTACCCATCCGCCAGCCGTAGTACCATCCAGGTAATGCTGCTACCTGTTTTGGACGAATTAGGTAGCAAGGAACCAGATGTTCATCAAGCTCCTGTTATGCGGTCCCAACAGCTGCCTGAGAGGAAGCGGGCGCGAAGAAGGTGGGAATATGCTGTAGTCCAGAGTGCTTTTAAGAAGAACATGGCATGCTGTATAATCGGTCTTCTTGATTGCACACTTACCCATCAGCCACCCTCCATCCCAGAGCTGATTGAGTTTTGGAGGGATCTCTTCACTGCCCCTCATGTCAGGTCTCGGCCTCCACGTGGTGAGGGTCTCTCAGATAAGTTGTTGCCATTTTATAAGTGGGTGCCCTTCCAAGTTCTATGGGCACCTATTACTGCAGATGAGGCAGGCTGCTGCTCTCCCCCCTCGCAACTCTGCTGCAGTTCCTGATCGCCTTACACCATCCCAATTACGTCGCCTTCCTCGTGAGGTTCTCCTCAAATTCCTTAACCTCCTACACCTTTCACGTTCCCTTCCATCCCGCCTCCTTCAAGCTCGTACCACCTTGCTGCCCAAAAAGACTGCTGTAGCCTCCTCTGCTGACTTCCGATCTATAACAGTGTGTTCAGTGCTGACCAGGGTCTTTCACAAGGTTCTGGTTGGCCGCCTTATGCGCCACTGTGCTTTGGGCGGTCGTCAGCGGGCTTTCATCCCACAGGATGGGATGCTTTATAATACCTTTCTTTTAGATCTGGCGATGACCCAGGCGCGGAGCATTACCAGCTCGCTGTATGTAGCATGGCTGGATGCGTCAAAGGCCTTCGATTCGCTTGGCCATGGTGCCCTGGGTCCTGTGGTGAGGGCCCATGGTCTGCCAGTCGAGTTCGTTGTCTACATCCTGGGGTGCTATAGGGCGGGTTCGACAGTTATCTATGGTGGTGGGAAGTTGTCAGATCTAGTGCAGCCTTCGAGGGGTGCACAGCAAGGTGATCCCTTATCCCCCATCCTCTTCAACATGTCTATGGACATGCTCCTTTCCCGTCTTCCTGAGCATGTTGGTGCCCGTATTCTCGGCCAAAGAATAAATACTGCTGTGTTCACGGATGACCTTCTCCTGTTCACCAAGACCAAGGATGGATTTCAAGAGCTCCTCACCACCACTACAGCCGTCCTTGGTGACCTTGGTCTCGAGGTCACTCCATGGAAGCGCTTCTCTCTCGCACTTGTTGCATCAGGTAGGGAGAAGAAGACAAAGGTCGACAAGACAGTCATCTTTAGTGCTGGCAACAACAACATACCGGCGCTAGCCATGGGAGATTCCTTCAAGTATCTAGGCCTGCAATTCACCACATGTGGGCGCAGCCTGTTCCATCCTCGGCGGGAGGCCAAGAGACAGCTTGACATCATTAGGAGGGCACCACTTAAGCCTCAGCAAAGATTGTTTTCACTCATCGATCCTGCCAGGCATTTTCAAGGCCTGGCCCTGGGTAGGATGCGTTTAGGCGCCCTTGTCCCTCGATGTTTGCGTGTGTGCAGCCATTAGATCCTGGCTCCACCTGCTAGCGGACACCCCTGTTGGGTACTTTCACGCCCCTATCTCTCATGGGGGCCTGGGGGTCCTGGCAGCTCGATGGCTGGGTCCTTTTCTTCGGAGGAGGCAGCTTGCAAAGATGGAGAGGCTGGGTACGGCTGCTGACGATACCTCCCAGGATTCGCTCAGATGTGAAATCCATCAGTTACATAACGCCTTATGACGGAATGGGGACATTATTAAATCCAGCTACCAACTGGGTTGGTGTTGGGCCAAGTGCCTGCACTCGTCAGTCGACAGTGTTGCTCTGCAGAAGTCTGCCCAAACACCAGGGCAGCACTGCTGGGTGTCCAAGACTCCGCAGTTTGTCACAGGCCGTGACTTCATCTCCTGCCTGCGTGCTAGGATCAATGCCGCCCAGCCTACTCTGGCATGGCTCCTACATGGGCGGCTGCAACACCACAGAGACAGCCAACCACGTCATCCAGCAGTGTTGGAGGAGCGATGGGGCCGGCATTGCCCGACATGACGCCGTGGCGTCCTATCTGGTGAGAGGCCTACATCGAAGGGGCTATGATGTTCTTCTGGAGCCTCACCTGCGGCCATCTGAAGGATTGAAGAAGCCTGATGTCGTGGCAGTCCGTGACGAAGCAGCATACATTATTGATGCCCAAGTGGTCGGCGACAGCCTCAACCTTGATTGGTGTCACAGAGAGTAGAACACAGTCTACGACATGCAGGCGGTCGTTGCTAAGGTGTGAGAGCTCTTTCCAGCAGTCCAGGACATCACCACCACGTCAGCAACCATCAATTGGCGTGGAGTTTGGTCTCCAGCATCCGCAAAAGCGCTCCAGGAGGTGGGCGTGACCAAAGGCCATTTATCTACACTCAGCACAAGAGTGCTATTGGGCAGTATTATGGCGGCGCGGCGTTTCGACACTATGACTGCCCCTCACCGCCGCACAATGCCCGACACTGGAGTTGGATAGGATGCTCTCAAGCCTTCCACTGCTGCCGGGCGTCTCAGGCATAATACCTGCTTTTATTCATGTGTTTGTGTCTATTTATTAGTGTATTCCTGTATGCCATCTTGTAAATCTGCTCTACACGTAACACCACAATGTATTATTCACAAATCTGAATAAAGCCGGTAATATAGCGAAATTCCTCGTCACCTGGTGAATTACATCAGCAAACTCGATGCGCACCTGGCAGGAGTAACTATAACAAGCTTAAGGTTGCAAATAGTAGCATATCGCATCCTCAGGATGGGATGCTGCACAGTACATTCCTGTTGGACTTGGCAAAGAATCAGGCCAGGGTGAACTGTCGCTCCCTCTATGTCGCGTCCCTTAATGTGTCCAAGGCTTTCCACTCTCCAGACCACGGTGCCCTGAAGCCTGCCCTGAGGGCGCATGGTCTGCCTGACAAGTTCATTAGATACATCCTGGGATGCTATGAGGATGGAGTGACGGTGATCTCTGGTCTACCTTAAGAGAATCATATTCACTTCAGGAAGTTGCTCCTCAGGTTTTCCGATGGGTTTGGACTTGTGACCAGGCATTTGGCTTCCGTAAGAGAGTTACTCCTGCCCATTGCTCCCCCTTTTAAACCACCATCACATTTTCTTGATTACTGTAGTCAGTTAACTAAATGCGATATGTGACTAATAGGCTACCTTAAGAGAGTCATAGTTACTCCCTGCAGTTGCTTCTCACGTTTTCTGGTGTGTTTGGTCCGGTGACGAAGCATTTGGCTAACTTAAGAGAGTCATAGTAACTTCTGCCGGTTGGTCCCCCTCAGAACCAGTCATCACATTTTCATGATTACTATATCCAGTCCTCCAAAAGCGATATGCAACCAATTGTCTACCTTAAGAGAGTCATATTCATTTCAGCCAGTTGCTCCTCAGGTCCTCGGATGGGTTAAGGCTGATGACAAGGCATTTGGCTACCTTAAGAGAGGTATAGTTACTTCCTGCTGCTGCTGCTCCTCACGTTTTCTGATGTGTTAGGTACAGTGACTCGACATCTGGCTACGAAGTCGTCTTTATTCACAAAATACATGTGAATAATACAAGGTATACACTCTTACAGACTAGTGCGCCATACTTCCCGAAAGGAGCTTACAGGGGCGCCGGTTACCGCTGGTGTTGTAACCGCAGATACCTTAGAATATTACACAATGCAAAGACAATTAATACACAACCAACAGGCTACCTTAAGAGAGTCATAGTTACTTCCTGCTGTTACTCCGCACGTTTTCTGATGTGTTTGGTCCAGTGACGAGGCATTTGGTTACCTGAAGAGAGACATAGTTACTCGTGCCAGTTGGTCCCCCTTTTAAGCCATTATGATGCAGCAGCACTGCAGAACCCTGTTGCTAAGTACCGCCAGCTCTCGAGGACGGATCCCCAGGTTAATGAGGTCCCTCGCTGACGCAGGAGACCATGTGCCCCTCCAATTCAGCGTTGCGGTGGACACTGTCACCTCCTGCTTTTGGTCCACTGGATACAGTAATCATGAGAATGTCATCGTGGCTTAAATGGGGGAGCAAATGGCAGGAGTAACTATGACTCTCTTAAGGCGACCTATTACAACACGCCGTCCATCCGGCGTGCAATCTCCAACCTGCATCAAGACGTCCAGGAGGTGACAGTGTCCACCGCAACGCTGAATTGGAGGGGCACATGGTCTCCTGCGTCAGCGAGGGACCTCATTGACATGGGGTTCCGTCCTCGAGAGCTGGCGGTACTTAGCACCAGGGTTCTGCAGAGCTGCTGCATCTAACGTCGATCAGTTGTAGAATTTTGGAACACGTATTATGTTCGATTATAATGACTTTTCTGGAGACTAGAAATCTACTCTGTAGGAATCAGTATTGGTTTCGAAAAAGACGGTCGTGTGAAACCCAGCTCGCGCTATTCGTCCACGAGACTCAGAGGGCCATAGACACGGGTTCACAGGTAGATGCCGTGCTTCTTGACTTCCGCAAGGCGTTCGATACAGTTCCCCACAGTCGTTTAATGAACAAAGTAAGAGCATATGGACTATCAGACCAATTGTGTGATTGGATTGAAGAGTTCCTAGATAACAGAACGCAGCATGTCATTCTCAATGGAGAGAAATCTTCCGAAATAAGAGTGATTTCAGGTGTGCCGCAGGGGAGTGTCGTAGGACCGTTGCTATTCACAATATACATAAATGACCTTGTGGATGACATCGGAAGTTCACTGAGGCTTTTTGCGGATGATGCTGTGGTATATCAAGAGGTGGTAACAATGGAAAATTGTACTGAAATGCAGGAGGATCTGCAGCGAATTGACGCATGGTGCAGGGAATGGCAATTGAATCTCAATGTAGACAAGTGTAATGTGCTGCGAATACATAGAAAGATAGATCCCTTATCATTTAGCTATAAAATAGCAGGTCAGCAACTGGAAGCAGTTAATCTGGGAGTACACGTTAGGAGTGATTTAAAATGGAATAATCATATAAAGTTGATCGTTGGTAAAGCAGATAACCAGACTGAGATTCATTGGAAGAATCCTAAGGAAATGCAGTTCGAAAACAAAGGAAGCAGGTTACAGTACGCTTGTACGCCCACTGCTTGAATGCTGCTAAGCAGTGTGGGATCCGTACCAGATAGGGTTGATAGAAGAGATAGAGAAGATCCAACAGAGAGCAGCGCGCTTCGTTACAGGATCATTTAGTAATCGCGAAAGCATTACGGAGATGATAGATAAACTCCAGTGGAAGACTCTACAGGAGAGATGCTCAGTAGCTTGGTACGAGCTTTTGTTGAAGTTTCGAGAACATACCTTCACCAAAGAGTCAAGCAGTATATTGCTCCCTCGTACATATATCTCGCGAAGAGACCATGAGGATAAAATCAGAGAGATTAGAGCCCACACAGAAGCATACCGACAATCCTTCTTTCCACGAACAATACGAGACTAGAATAGAAGGGAGAACCGATAGAGGCACTCGAGGTACCCTCCGCTACACATCGTCAGGTGGCTTGCGGAGTATGGATGTAGATGTAGATGTACATGATTTCAGTATCCAGTCCCCCAAAAGCGATACACAACTAATTGTCTAACTTAAGAGTATCAAATTTACTTCAGTCAGTTGTTTCTCATGTTGATGGTTTGGTCTGGTGACGACGCATTTGGCTACCTTTAGAGAGTCATAGTTACTCCTGCCAGTTGCTCCCCCTTTTAAGCCACGATAACATTTTCATGATTACTGTATCCAGTAGACCAAAAGCGATACACAACTAGTAGGCTAGGCGAGTGAGCAGATCTATGTCGGCTATGCCCAGGTTTTAATGCCACTGGTGGGGCAAAAGGCAGTGTGTCTATTCTTAGAAATGATCGCCTAGCACACCTACTACTGCTGTTCGTAGCTGAACTAAGTTGTTCTAACTGACGACATGCTCTTCATAAACTGACAGTGGACTTTCAAGCCTGACCTGATGGTATGGCAGACTAACTCTCGAATGAGGAATTTCCTCAAACCAAACTTTTCCCATATGCGACAATTACTGGGTCCCCACGAGCCCTGCTCTCCAATAACGAGTGGCATTACTTCTGGAGAGGTGTCCAAATTATGTTTCCTCTGTATCACGCCAAGAAGTTCAGGATGTTGATATTTGGTAGATTTTATCTCCTCCGCCCTGTGGAGACTACCAGTGTACTCGTAGGGCACCGTTGTTTCAATAATTGTTGCACTCCCTAATCCCGGCTTACCTTCTGCATCGTGTATCACTAGCAGATCCAGCACATACCTGTTGTTATTCGCAGTGCTGAGGGTAGGTGTCTCAATTACATTGTATCCCCCTACTTCCAGTTCCTTCTTGACTGACTTGGAGATTTGGTCATGTCTATCTATCCTGGAGAAATGCGTGAGTGGGCATCTTTGAAGGATATGCCGGACTGTTTCCCGTCTGTTCCGGTAAGACCCTCTGGCCCTACAGTTGGCATTGGGGCCTTTTATATACGGCGCTCCCCTGGTGGGGGGGAGACCTATCCGCAGTTGAATAGCTGCAATATAGTCCCTGCCAGTCCAGAAAGGAGGTGGGTCATTTATCCAGGTACTACTCTCAGTGGAGTTCTGACAGTACTCCAGGCCTCTACCCAACGCGGTGTTGTGGAGGCTCTTCTTCCATAATAGAGAGGTCGCTGTGGCAGTTGGTGGTAGCTGCTGACCTCCAATCGTCAATATCTTCTTTAATCTTGTCAGTAGCTTGGCGACCTGTTGCATACCCATTATTGCCTGCACCTGGACATCACTGGTGTTTACTAAATTCTCTAGGTGCCGTAGATAAACAGAGCCTATTAATAGGCGCAGGGCTGGGATACCCAGGCCACCATCCCGCTGCTTGGCATGTATGTATGGCTTTGGCGTAGTCTTTGGCAAGTGGAGAGTAACTTTCACGAAGCGCCGAATACAGTGGTCCACATACTGCAATTTCTTGATTGAGGTGTTGGTGGTCTGGAGTGTGTGAATCAATCAGGGAATTAGATATGCGTGCATTACAGTGATTTTCTGCCAAGGCTTCATGGCAGCTTGGCAGAGTCTTTCCAGCATGACCTCGAGCTTAGATGTGGAAGGTGACTGAATGCCTTGGTGATCGAAAGGTAATGCAGCTGTTCCTGCACATTTAAGGCTGGTATCACCTTATTAGCGATTTTAAACAGTGGTTTAGTCTGTATTACGCATCACTTAGTGTGGGTGACTCGCACCACCTGAAGAGCCCTACACTTATCGGCGCTCACCTCCAAAGTTGAGGACGCCAGAAACGTCTCAACTATTCTAATGTGGTGCCTCATATCTTCCTGGGTGTCCGATAGCAGAGCGATGTCATCTGCAAAACCTAGGGCACCTATCTTACTACCGTTCACAGTTGCACCAAATTCCTGCCGGATAGCTGTCATTAGGTGGTCTACCATTAGGTTGAATACAATTGGGCTCAGAGGATCCCCCTGCTTAACAACTCTGCGGCATTCAATTCTCCCAATTTCAGCTGACTTCAGTTTCAGCATCGTCACTGGATCTTTGTATGACAATATGTACTCCAAAGTGTAGTTGCCTACATTATGGGTCCCAGAGCATGGCGAATCATTGTGCATGACCCACAGTTGAATGCCTTAGATAGATCGATGGCTAAAACATACAGGGGTTTCACACGATATCTGTGATCTTTAATTACAATATCTAACATCAAAGCATTGGCCAAGATGCCATCTACAGACCGAAAGCCTCTTTGGCTGAAGGCCATCATCTTGTTGAGCAGTCAAACATCATTTGATGATATGGTAATTGCCCGCCAATTGGAGGGCAATGACAAGTCACCTGTTTTAGGTAGCAAGCAAGTTCTGTAACTTCAGAGATGCTGGCAACGTTTCCAAGCCAAATAAGATGTTTAGCAGGACATTCAGGTCGGCTTTTTTTTTGTTATGGTTTTAGGGCGCAAAACTGCTATGGTCATTAGCGCCCGGAGGTTGGCTTTGTGCGTACCACATAGGTGTATGTGAGTTACCCCATCAGGCCCAGACGCTGTTCCCTTCAACTTATTTACCCACATATTAGTTTCTTTCAGAGAGAAGGGCTGGCAAGTCTCATTAATGTTTGTGGGGTCTCTAGGTGCAAATGTTACTGCAGCGTGAGCAGGTTTCGCTGCAAAATAGCTGGCATATTAATTAATAAGGTCAGTATCGGCCGGTCGTGTGTCATCTACATTGTCAGTGCTGTTCAACATATCTTTAACAAGATTCGCCCTATCGTTAAGCCATCTGTACTGAGTCAGCCAAAATCGTGTGGCGCGATCTTTCCACCTTTTGGCTCTATTGGTATTCTTGCTTTTCTTCTTGTTTTCTCTTTGTGCAGGCCTCTTATTCCGTCTTATGCGTTTCGTAGCACCAGAGGCAGCCGGCTTCCCGATTATACCAGAGATCAGATCTTCGATCTCAGACCACTCTGTAGTTCTTGAGAGCACAGCGGTGATCAAAGACTGGAAATCTGTCGAACATTTACTTCTTAACGCTTGTATGTGTTCGATAACTGCCTTAGATAGATCTTTCTCGGGTATTGGCTCTGGGGGAATCATGGTGTCATTCTCAACCACGTCTGAATCCTTCAGTCTCTGTCTCCCAGCAGCAACAATAACCAAGTACTCAGCATTCAAACGGCGCTTTTTGATAGATTCCGCCGATCTACCAATCCTCCTGCTCAGCTCAGCATTCAACTTCGCTTGTGCACTCCATCTGGTTTCCAACTCACTCTGAAATTCGGCTAATTCCTCCATTTCGGCGGACTTCCAGTTCTCTTTGCGCTTACCTTGGCATTTTGCAAGATCTTCAGCATTAAAAAGTACAGGATGGGACTTCTTCTCATGCATCTTGAGGCCTATAATGTTAGAGAAATTCCGGTCACAATATTGACATTTTATCAAGCCATCCTCGTTGAGTGCACGAGGTTTCCCTTTACATCTACAAATATGTTGCTTTTGTTGGGCTGGTCTTCTGCCACCAATCCCTAGTTCACACAAGGGACATAGCACACTGCTAGGAAAACCTGGCAGATCAATTACCATACCAAGACTGTTGATGTTACCCAATCCAGGATCATGTTTGGGGTTCTGTCCATTCGAACCCCCCACCTGAGGCGAGACTATCATATGTTGCAACTTAGTGTCTCACAAGAGATGGGAGAGTTTGGGCTGCAAACCCTCTTCACCCACGGCTATCTTCCTAATCTGCGAAGGCTTGTCTCAAATAGTAGGGCAGCCATTGGCTGTCCCGACACCTCAAGCGACGGCCTCGCAATAAAAAACAGGACTGAACCCGTGGTCCCTACAAGCAAATGGAACTGCCACTACGAGGCCAAAACCACTTCAAGGGGGTGCTGGCCAAACGCCAGCAAGGCTCTCCCCCCTGCCCGTAGTCCTTGTATTTGCGAGATTCCTCTCGCAGCGTTGACAAGTCACCAATCGAGGTCGCATAAGCGGTACCTCTACCACACATCTATTATGCCATTTTCCGCCCTTTACCCACAGAATATGGGATTGGGTAGTCCAATGACAAATCTACAAGCAAATGCCGTACAGTCTGCCAGGGGCACCATCGCAACCCTGAAAACGACACCGTCCTCAGAACGACACTAGGAGGTCCTGAAAAGGACACTGCCCCGAAAAGGGCACTTGGATACTAGTGAATCCCACAGAACTGTGGCCCGAAACCTCAGACGACTACCCCAGCGGTCGCCCATGTTAACCAAACTATCGTCTCGGATACTAAGGCGATTTGTGGCCCCGACACGGCGGCTTTGGTATGAGGTCTCGTCTCGGATACTAGTACAGACAAAGCCTGTCCCAACACCTCATGTGATGGCCCCATGGCACCACCCTATTAGCTGCAAAAGCCAGTCACCACTTGGCTTGGCTTGGCACCCGAGTCGCAACTGACGGTACACCCAAATCTCGCCCCGAGGAGGCTAGGGACTCAGACTTCACCACGGAGGGGCTAGAGGCACACACTACAATCCCAGCCAAGTGGCACCGGGCACAGTGGGACTACCTTATATTACGCATCATGCGGGCTAAAGGGAGTCATAGTTACTCACACCAGTTGCTCCCCCTTTTAAGCCACCAACACATATTCATAATTACTGTATCCAGTCCACCAAAAGCGATATGCAACTAATTGTCTACCTTAAGAGAATGACATTTACTTCAGCCAGTTCATTCTCAGGTTTTCTGATGTGATTGGTGATGACGCAATTGGCTACCTTAACAGAGTCATAGTTACTCCTGCCAGTTTCTCCCCCTATTAAGCCACCATCACATTTTCTTTATTACTGTACTAGTCCACCAAAAGCGATACGCAACTAATTGTCAACCTTAAGAGAATCATATGCACTTCAGCCAGTTGACCCTCAGGTTTTCTGATGGGTCTGGTCTGGTGCGAGGCACCTGGCTTCCTTAAGAGAGTCATAGTTACTCATGCCAGTTGCTCCCCTTTTTAAGCTACCAGCACATTTTCAAGATTACTATATGCAGTCCACGAAAAGCGATACACAGCTAATTGTATACCTTAAGAAAATCACATTAACTTCAGCCAGTTGTTTCTTAGGTTTTACGATGGGTTTGATCTGGTGACGACGCATTTGACTATTTAAGCCGTCTTTATTCACGTTAGTGAACATACATATAGATATATATACCCACAGAATGGGTTTACGAATGACAAATACAGTACAAACATTAGACAGACAGGAAAAAACGTGAAGAAAGATGGTGTTACGCCTGTGATAGATGCCAGGAAGCAGCGTAGACACATATAATTGGGCCATCACCTGACACCAGTCCAGGGCATGGTGCACCTTATGGCAGTCATAGTGTCAAACCACCGTGCTGTCATCACAGTTCCAATGAGTACCTGCGTAGCCATCATCACGAAGTGGTGGTTCTTGAATCCCATCTGACACAGGTCCTGTGCACAGGTGGGTGGCCAAATCCCCTCCATGAGATGGTAGCTGAAGAGGTGGTGATATTCTCGACTGCAGGGATCTGGCTCCTAATCGCCTGGTGGACGGCTTCCCTAGTGTAGACCGCGACCTTCTGCTGGTGACAATCATCGATGTCAAGGTTGACGCCAACCACCTGGGTATCGATGATACGGGCTGCATCGCCATGAACTGCCACGATGTCTGGCTTCTTCAGTCCCTCGGATGTCCTGAGGTGAGGCTCCAGATGGACGTCGAAGCCCCTGCGACGAAGTCCCTGCGCGATGTAGGAGGCAAGGGCATTGTGTCGCTTCACACGGGCGTCGTGAATCCTGTAGCAGTGCTGGACAACGTCATTTGCAGTTTCCTTAGCGATGCAGCCTGCCTGGCAGTTAGTGTCACCAGCACGACCTCACTGCAGCCATGCCCGGGTTGGAAGGGCATTGATCCTAGTACAGAAGGAGGGGATAAAGTCACGGCCTGTAATAGCTAATCGTGCGTTGTCGACCCAGCTATGTTGCCCTGGTGTTCGGGCAGACTTCTTAAAGGCGGCGCCGTCCACCAACAAATGCAGCCATTCAGCCCACATCCAGCGCATTTGATTGGTCGTCCGTATGACTGTGTTGTTACCCCGAAGTTGCTGCTCAAGCCTCCCAATTTCGCGTCCCAGAGCATCATCTGCTGGTCCGTCAGATAGGACACACAGTGCCTGCATATTCGCAAGCCAGTTCCGCCACAGAAGAGGCCCGAGCCAGCAAGCTGATGGCACTCCCAGCCCCCCAAATGCTACAGGGGCATGAAAGTAACCAACACGAACATCTGCTGGTAGACACAGCCAAGATGTTATTGCTGCACGGATGGTGGTGTCCATTGCTGACAGGGCTCTAAGGTGGATCCTCGAAAGAGCCAAGCCATAGTGGATTCCTGGCAGGATGACAGTTCTGAGGGCATGCAAACGCTGTTGTGGGTTGAGTGGTGCCTTGGACAGGACGCTCAGCTGTCGCTCGACCTCCCACCTCGAATGAAAGAGGCTGCATCCGCTGGTGAAAAACTCCAGGCCAAGATACCGGAAAGTGCTCTCAATCGCCAGGGCTGGGAGGATGGTATACCCAGCCCTGAAAGTCGCAGTGTCATCGACCTTCGTCTTCTTCTCACGGCCAGACACCACGAAGGCAAGAGTGAAGCACTTTCCAGGGTTGAATTGGAGACCGAGGTCCCCAAGGGCTGATGTTGATGCATCATTAAGGGACTGGAGCCCTCCTGATGTCTTGGTGAACAGAAGGAGGTCGTCAGCGAAGGCAGAACTATTGAGGTGTCGTCCCATCAATTTGGCACCAATGTGGTCTGGGAGGTGAGCAAGCATGAGGTACAAGGAAAGGTTGAATAGGATAGGAGAGAGAGGATCACATTGCCTAACACCCCTTGAAGGCTGCACTGGACCCAGCGACTTCCCAGGACTAGAGATCATTGTCACCCCATCCTCATAGCATCCCAGGATGTATCCAATGAACTCGTCGGGTAGACCATATGCCCTCAGGGCGGGCGTCAAGGCGCCATGGTATAGAGAGTTGAATGCCTTGGACACATCCAGGGACGCGACATAGAGGGAGCGACAGTTCGCCCTGGCCTGAGTCATCGCCAAATCCAACAGGAACGTATTGTGCAGCATACAATCCTGAGGAAGGAATGCCTGCTGACACCCATCCAGCACACAGGCCTGTGTCAGATGGCCTGCCAGGATCTTATGGAAGACCTTAGTGAGGACTGAGCAAACCGTGATTGGACGGAAGTCAGTGGGGGATGCTGGGGCGGTCTTCTTGGGCAACACGGATATGCGAGCTGGGAGGAGTCTGGATGAAAGGCGACAGGTCAAGAGGAAAAGGTTGAGAATTTTAAGGAGGACCTTAAGGGGTAAACGGCGAAGCTGGGCTGCAGTCAGTCTGTCTGGGCCTGCAGTGGAGCGACAAGGGGGAAGTGCTGAAGCAACTTCCTCCGTTGTAATGGGAGCCCACAGCTGTTCGAAGGGAACCTCGATGGAGGAAGGCAACAACCAACTTTCCACATGGTCCACCCAGCCAGATGGTCGCCAAGTGAACAGGTCCTTCCAGAACTCCACCAACCCAGGGATAGCAGGTGGTGGGTGAAGGAGCATTCCGTCCAGAAGGCTGTTGATGCAGCGAGCAGCACTCTTTGAGAAGGCCCGCTGACAGAGAGCATACTCCCACCTGCGCTGGGCCTGCTTCATCTCTGGTGGAAGGCAACAGGATTGTGTGAGGCCTCCATGCTGCCAATGGCAACAAGGGCAGCCGATAGCATTCCCATAATGACAGAGGCCGATGTAGTTGGCCCCAGAGTCAGGATGTCATCAACAGCGCGGAACTTCGACCCACACAATGGGAGGGCCGTCAGAGCCGACCAGACTGCCTGGTCGACTGTGTCCTCAGCTGTAGATAAAGAGGTGGGAGCTGCACAGGAATCCGCAGGCTCCATGGCTGCAACTGATGGAAGTGGCCCCACCCCAACAGCAGAGAGGGCAGCAACAAACTCAGCGACCTGGTTCCTGTAGGCTGTTGCACGATGCTGTCCTCTTATGGACTCAAGTGAGCAGTGTGGAAAAGCTTTTGCCAGTTCTTGGTTTAGGAACCAAGTGCCCTTGAGCGTAAGTGCTGCCTCAGAGTGGGCTAGGCATAGCAGCTCTTCACTGGACCACCTGGCCTTCGTCCTCTCGATGGTCACCTCTGTGTTGGCTGCGCCAGGATGGGCTCGGCAATGAAGTACACCAAGACCAGACTTGGTCGTAAAACCCCGGTGGCACTCTGAACATGTGAAAGCAGACTCTGCGGCTTGACCTGGGCTGGCGGCGTCAGATGATGCCCCAACAACTGGCACGGCGCCTCCTGTGGGAGGACCGCTACCTGATTTCTTCATATTGTTGGGGCCAGCTGAAACAAGGGCAAGGCGGGCAACAACCCCCAAGCCCCGAAAGATTCACCCTGCTCTGTCGGTCGAGGAACTTTGGAAGAGCTACACCAAGGCATAACCTTCCTTAGAACCTCTCACGACCCCCACCACATCAAGGCCAGAGCTAGTATTTCCCACCGAGAGGCTAAGCGAACCATTATCTACTAGACATCGCTAGGATGCTGAGGAGTGGATTGAGACGGTCCATATATGACGTATCATGTAAGCATTTGCAGAGCCGTAGTTACTCCTGCCAGTTGCTCCCCCTTTCAAGCCACGATCACATTTTCGTGATTATTGTATCCAGTAGACCAAAAGCGATACGCAACTAGTAGGCTACCGTAAGAGAGTCATAGTTACTGCCTCCTGTTGCTCCTCACATTTTGTGGTGAGTTTGGTCTGGTGACGATGCATTTGGCTACCTTAAGAGAGTCATAGTTACTGTCCCCTGTTGCTCCTCGCATTTCCTGATGTGTTTGGTCCAGTGACGAGGCATTTGGCTATGAAGCTGTCTTTATTCACAAAATACATGTGAATAATACAAGGTATACACTCTTATAGACTAATGCGCCATCTTCCCCGAGAGGAGCTTACAGGGGCGCCAGTTACCACTGTTGGTGTAACCGTTAATACCTTAAATTATTACACAGTGCAAAGACAATTAATAATTAACAAAATACAGAATAAAGGACGGTATTGCTCCCAATATTAAAGCCCCAGGAGTCAGGGCAAACTAACCTAGGAAATACCGACTCGCTAACCCATGCCATCCCTGTACTTCGGCCTAACAGACGTCATATTTTCGAACAAGCCAAAGACCCATGCAGTTCCCATGAGCACCCACGTGCTTATGATGCTTAGCTCCCGCCTGCGGAAGCCCAGTTGTAGGAGCTGGAGGGAAGTTGTAGGTGCCCAGGTCCCCCTCCAATTCAGCGCAACCAACTTGAACTCCATGCTGCTGGCTGTCGGTTGGAGAGCACCAACAGCACGCCGCACCGACGGGACATCACACTTCGTCTCCTTCTGCCGGTGACACCAGTCGGTGTCGAGGTGGTCGCCAACGATTTGCACATTGATGACATGCGCCACGCCTTCCTCCGAGGCTACGATGTTTGGCTTGTGGACTCCCTCTGGCGTTCGGAGGTGTGGCTCGACAAACACGTTGTACCCTCATTGAGCCAGCCCGCACGCGACGTATTTCACTACTGCGTCGTGACGCCGCACCCGGGCTCGGCTGGTGAGCCCACAACCCTGGACGACGTGATTCGCAGTCTCGACGGCGTTGCACCTCGCTCGACACATCTTCTCCCTGTCCCGTCCGTGACTCCTGCACGCTTTAGATGGTAGCGTGTTAATCTGCATGTGGATGCACGCCACATAGTTGTGGCCTGACAGGAAACGACTGGTGTCCTCAACCCAGCTGTGTTGGCCTGATGTCCTGGCTGACTACAAAAAGGCTGCCCCGTCGAAGGTAACATGCAGGTGCGCCATCCACATCTCTCCAATCTTCACTGCCGACTGCAGCAGGTGGCCCTCCCATGTGAGGTGTCGTTCCAGCGACGCCACTTCGTGTTGTGCCTCCTCCAGGTCTGCGTCGGTGGTGGAGGGCTCGAGCTGCAACAGGGTGAGGAGCCTGCCCTGCCTCAGGGTTGGCCAAATCCAGTGGGCAGATGGAATCCTGAGGCCCCCATGGGCTATTGGAGCATGAAAGTAGCCCAAGGGAGTGTCCGCTGGGAGGCGGAACCATCTCCTCATCGCAGCCCAAACGCAGTTGTCCATGACCTTGAGCACACCGATGCAGGTGCGACTAAGGGCTAGGCCATGGTACAGGCCTGGGAGAAGAACTTCACGAAACGCGTACAGCTACTGCTGCGGCTTCAGCGGCGCCCGCATGATGATAGACAGCTGCTCCTCTATGTGGCTCCCCGGATGGAAGAGGCACCGCCCAGAGGAGGAAAACTGCAGTCCGAGGTAGCGGAAGGTCTCGCCCACTCCCAGCGCCGGCATGCTGGTGTCGCCGACAGTGAAGGTGACGCTAGCATTAACCTTCACTTTCTTCTTGCGGCCGGATGCCATGAGTGCAAGGGTGAGACACTTCTGCGGGTTCACCCGCAGCCCCAGTTGGTCGAGGGCTGCCACTGCTGCGTTGGTGAGGGACTGCAGGCCCCCCCTCATAGAGGTGAAGAGCAGAATGTCGTCTGCGAAGGCCACCGCGTTCACCTGGCAGCCCAACACCTTGACACCTATGTGTGAGGGCAGGCGGCCTAGAACATAATCCACAGAAAAGTTGAAAAGGAGAGGTGACAGAGGATTTCCTTGCCCAAAACCTCTTGCTGGCTGCACAGCCGGGGACTCATCACCACCACCTGCAATTACCATCGTGCTGTCCGCATAGCAGCCCTCGATGTAGTCGACAAATTCGTCTGGAAGACCATGGGCTTTAAGCACAGGGCGGAGGGCTGCATGGTCCAACGAATCAAATGCCTTAGACACATCGAGGGATGCCATGAACACAAAACGACAGAGGCAGACAGCGTCGACAAGCACCCGGTCAAGGAGGAAAGTATTCTCCAGCATCCCATACCTTGGGATGAAAGCCCACTGATGTTCGTCCACAGCACACATCCACATAAGGCGAGTCGCCAGGACCTTATGGAAGTTTCTGGCTAACACCGAGCAGACGATGATGGGCCGAAAGTCAGCGGGGGATGCTGGGGCGGCTGTCTTAGGCAGCAAGGAGGTCCTGGCTTTGAGGAGGGAAGAGGGAAGCTTATGGGCAAGTAGGAAGAGGCTGAGCAGTTTGGTGGTGACCTCTGGTGGAAGGCGGCGCAGCTGCACCAGCGAGAAGCCGTCTGTGCTGGTAACGGAGCCTCTGGGCGGCAAGGCAGCTGCTGCCTCTTCTACAGTGATCGGCCCCAACAGGCGCACGAAGTCAACAGGCTCCACATGTGGGAGAAGCCGGTCAGGGATGGAGCCTGCGGTGGAGGGTGACTCCAACGTAAAGAGGCTGCGCCAGAAGTCCACCAGCCCTGGGATGTTTGGCGATGGCTGCAGCAGGGTGCCGTCCAAGAGGCCTCGCACGCAATGCGCACAGTTCCTCCTGAAGGCATCCTTGCATCTGGCATATTCCCACCGGCGGCGCTTCCGCTTGGAGAGTGGAGGGCCACCACCTGGCCGCCGTTTGGATGGCGGGCACAGCACCTTCTTACTACTTCCTCAGAGCCAACAGCGAGGAGTGCCTCTGGCAACCCAGCCGTGATCACCACCAATGGCGTACCCGGCCCCAAACTCACGAGGTCGACCAAGGCCGAGAAGTGCACGGCAGACCATGGCAGTTCACCGAGGTGCCCCCATATTGCTTCGTCGACTGGAGATGTCAGTGGCGGGCACTCTAGCTCTGGCAGAGAGGGTGGCTCCTCTGGCAATGACTCAGAGGCGGGTGGGTGGTGCAGTTCACACTGCGCCTGTTGTTCCCTTATCAGCTCCTCCACGTACTCCCACACCATGACCCTGTGTCCTGCTGTCCTCCTCCTGCACTTGATGGTGTCCAGGGTACGATGTGGGAACAGGGGTAAAAGCTCTTGGTTAGCAAATAAAAACTTCGAGTCGCTGTCACAGAGAAGCCTGGCCTCTGCCAGAGCGAGATCCCGCGTCTCGTTTTCTGCCCACTGAGCTAGCTTCGTATCAGTGGTTATTTCCGCATTCACCATCTCAGGATGGGCGCCGCGGCGGTGCTGTCCGAGCCCGATCGTACTGCGGAAAGCGCAGCTGCAGATGCCGCATTGGAACCACGGCTCTCCAGCTTCCTCTACTCAAGGAAGGGTTGGCTAGGCAGCAGTCGGGACAGTTGGGCCGGGACCTTCAGCGGAAGGCCCGGTACCTGTATTCTCATTTATCGTTGTCCCAACTTTAAGGGTTACGTGATTGGGGGCTGGTAACCTCCCAAAGCCCCAAGTACAGACTTCCACTCTACTTACAAGCCCTAAAGAGGACTGGCATATCGGCGGGCCCACGGGAATGGAGGAAGCCACAGGCAAGGAGAGGCTAAGAGGGCTAGGCCCATGTATTGAGCTTCACTTGCCCAGTAGCTATAACCTTAAGAGAGTCATAGTTACTCCTCCCAGTTGCTCCCGCTTTTAAGCCATCATCACATTTTCATGATTACTGTATCCAGTATACCAGAAGCAATACGCAACCAATAGGCTACCTTAAGAGTGTCATAATCACCCCCTCCTGTTGCTCCTCACGTTTTCCGAAGTGTTTGGTCCGGTGATGAGGCATTTTCTACCTTAAGAGAGTCATAGTTACCGCTGCCAGTTGCTCCCCCTTTTAAGCCACGATAACATTTTCATGATTACTGTATCCAGTAGACCAAAAGCGATACACAACTAGTAGGCTAGGCGAGTGAGCAGATCTATGTCGGCTATGCCCAGGTTTTAATGCCACTGGTGGGGCAAAAGGCAGTGTGTCTATTCTTAGAAATGATCGCCTAGCACACCTACTACTGCTGTTCGTAGCTGAACTAAGTTGTTCTAACTGACGACACGCTCTTCATAAACTGACAGTGGACTTTCACGCCTGACCTGATGGTATGGCAGACTAACTCTCGAATGAGGAATTTCCTCAAACCAAACTTTTCCCATATGCGACAATTACTGGGTCCCCACGAGCCCTGCTCTCCAATAACGAGTGGCATTACTTCTGGAGAGGTGTCCAAATTATGTTTCCTCTGTATCACGCCAAGAAGTTCAGGATGTTGATATTTGGTAGATTTTATCTCCTCCGCCCTGTGGAGACTACCAGTGTACTCGTAGGGCACCGTTGTTTCAATAATTGTTGCACTCCCTAATCCCGGCTTACCTTCTGCATCGTGTATCACTAGCAGATCCAGCACATACCTGTTGTTATTCGCAGTGCTGAGGGTAGGTGTCTCAATTACATTGTATCCCCCTACTTCCAGTTCCTTCTTGACTGACTTGGAGATTTGGTCATGTCTATCTATCCTGGAGAAATGCGTGAGTGGGCATCTTTGAAGGATATGCCGGACTGTTTCCCGTCTGTTCCGGTAAGACCCTCTGGCCCTACAGTTGGCATTGGGGCCTTTTATATACGGCGCTCCCCTGGTGGGGGGGAGACCTATCCGCAGTTGAATAGCTGCAATATAGTCCCTGCCAGTCCAGAAAGGAGGTGGGTCATTTATCCAGGTACTACTCTCAGTGGAGTTCTGACAGTACTCCAGGCCTCTACCCAACGCGGTGTTGTGGAGGCTCTTCTTCCATAATAGAGAGGTCGCTGTGGCAGTTGGTGGTAGCTGCTGACCTCCAATCGTCAATATCTTCTTTAATCTTGTCAGTAGCTTGGCGACCTGTTGCATACCCATTATTGCCTGCACCTGGACATCACTGGTGTTTACTAAATTCTCTAGGTGCCGTAGATAAACAGAGCCTATTAATAGGCGCAGGGCTGGGATACCCAGGCCACCATCCCGCTGCTTGGCATGTATGTATGGCTTTGGCGTAGTCTTTGGCAAGTGGAGAGTAACTTTCACGAAGCGCCGAATACAGTGGTCCACATACTGCAATTTCTTGATTGAGGTGTTGGTGGTCTGGAGTGTGTGAATCAATCAGGGAATTAGATATGCGTGCATTACAGTGATTTTCTGCCAAGGCTTCATGGCAGCTTGGCAGAGTCTTTCCAGCATGACCTCGAGCTTAGATGTGGAAGGTGACTGAATGCCTTGGTGATCGAAAGGTAATGCAGCTGTTCCTGCACATTTAAGGCTGGTATCACCTTATTAGCGATTTTAAACAGTGGTTTAGTCTGTATTACGCATCACTTAGTGTGGGTGACTCGCACCACCTGAAGAGCCCTACACTTATCGGCGCTCACCTCCAAAGTTGAGGACGCCAGAAACGTCTCAACTATTCTAATGTGGTGCCTCATATCTTCCTGGGTGTCCGATAGCAGAGCGATGTCATCTGCAAAACCTAGGGCACCTATCTTACTACCGTTCACAGTTGCACCAAATTCCTGCCGGATAGCTGTCATTAGGTGGTCTACCATTAGGTTGAATACAATTGGGCTCAGAGGATCCCCCTGCTTAACAACTCTGCGGCATTCAATTCTCCCAATTTCAGCTGACTTCAGTTTCAGCATCGTCACTGGATCTTTGTATGACAATATGTACTCCAAAGTGTAGTTGCCTACATTATGGGTCCCAGAGCATGGCGAATCATTGTGCATGACCCACAGTTGAATGCCTTAGATAGATCGATGGCTAAAACATACAGGGGTTTCACACGATATCTGTGATCTTTAATTACAATATCTAACATCAAAGCATTGGCCAAGATGCCATCTACAGACCGAAAGCCTCTTTGGCTGAAGGCCATCATCTTGTTGAGCAGTCAAACATCATTTGATGATATGGTAATTGCCCGCCAATTGGAGGGCAATGACAAGTCACCTGTTTTAGGTAGCAAGCAAGTTCTGTAACTTCAGAGATGCTGGCAACGTTTCCAAGCCAAATAAGATGTTTAGCAGGACATTCAGGTCGGCTTTTTTTTTGTTATGGTTTTAGGGCGCAAAACTGCTATGGTCATTAGCGCCCGGAGGTTGGCTTTGTGCGTACCACATAGGTGTATGTGAGTTACCCCATCAGGCCCAGACGCTGTTCCCTTCAACTTATTTACCCACATATTAGTTTCTTTCAGAGAGAAGGGCTGGCAAGTCTCATTAATGTTTGTGGGGTCTCTAGGTGCAAATGTTACTGCAGCGTGAGCAGGTTTCGCTGCAAAATAGCTGGCATATTAATTAATAAGGTCAGTATCGGCCGGTCGTGTGTCATCTACATTGTCAGTGCTGTTCAACATATCTTTAACAAGATTCGCCCTATCGTTAAGCCATCTGTACTGAGTCAGCCAAAATCGTGTGGCGCGATCTTTCCACCTTTTGGCTCTATTGGTATTCTTGCTTTTCTTCTTGTTTTCTCTTTGTGCAGGCCTCTTATTCCGTCTTATGCGTTTCGTAGCACCAGAGGCAGCCGGCTTCCCGATTATACCAGAGATCAGATCTTCGATCTCAGACCACTCTGTAGTTCTTGAGAGCACAGCGGTGATCAAAGACTGGAAATCTGTCGAACATTTACTTCTTAACGCTTGTATGTGTTCGATAACTGCCTTAGATAGATCTTTCTCGGGTATTGGCTCTGGGGGAATCATGGTGTCATTCTCAACCACGTCTGAATCCTTCAGTCTCTGTCTCCCAGCAGCAACAATAACCAAGTACTCAGCATTCAAACGGCGCTTTTTGATAGATTCCGCCGATCTACCAATCCTCCTGCTCAGCTCAGCATTCAACTTCGCTTGTGCACTCCATCTGGTTTCCAACTCACTCTGAAATTCGGCTAATTCCTCCATTTCGGCGGACTTCCAGTTCTCTTTGCGCTTACCTTGGCATTTTGCAAGATCTTCAGCATTAAAAAGTACAGGATGGGACTTCTTCTCATGCATCTTGAGGCCTATAATGTTAGAGAAATTCCGGTCACAATATTGACATTTTATCAAGCCATCCTCGTTGAGTGCACGAGGTTTCCCTTTACATCTACAAATATGTTGCTTTTGTTGGGCTGGTCTTCTGCCACCAATCCCTAGTTCACACAAGGGACATAGCACACTGCTAGGAAAACCTGGCAGATCAATTACCATACCAAGACTGTTGATGTTACCCAATCCAGGATCATGTTTGGGGTTCTGTCCATTCGAACCCCCCACCTGAGGCGAGACTATCATATGTTGCAACTTAGTGTCTCACAAGAGATGGGAGAGTTTGGGCTGCAAACCCTCTTCACCCACGGCTATCTTCCTAATCTGCGAAGGCTTGTCTCAAATAGTAGGGCAGCCATTGGCTGTCCCGACACCTCAAGCGACGGCCTCGCAATAAAAAACAGGACTGAACCCGTGGTCCCTACAAGCAAATGGAACTGCCACTACGAGGCCAAAACCACTTCAAGGGGGTGCTGGCCAAACGCCAGCAAGGCTCTCCCCCCTGCCCGTAGTCCTTGTATTTGCGAGATTCCTCTCGCAGCGTTGACAAGTCACCAATCGAGGTCGCATAAGCGGTACCTCTACCACACATCTATTATGCCATTTTCCGCCCTTTACCCACAGAATATGGGATTGGGTAGTCCAATGACAAATCTACAAGCAAATGCCGTACAGTCTGCCAGGGGCACCATCGCAACCCTGAAAACGACACCGTCCTCAGAACGACACTAGGAGGTCCTGAAAAGGACACTGCCCCGAAAAGGGCACTTGGATACTAGTGAATCCCACAGAACTGTGGCCCGAAACCTCAGACGACTACCCCAGCGGTCGCCCATGTTAACCAAACTATCGTCTCGGATACTAAGGCGATTTGTGGCCCCGACACGGCGGCTTTGGTATGAGGTCTCGTCTCGGATACTAGTACAGACAAAGCCTGTCCCAACACCTCATGTGATGGCCCCATGGCACCACCCTATTAGCTGCAAAAGCCAGTCACCACTTGGCTTGGCTTGGCACCCGAGTCGCAACTGACGGTACATCCAAATCTCGCCCCGAGGAGGCTAGGGACTCAGACTTCACCACGGAGGGGCTAGAGGCACACACTACAATCCCAGCCAAGTGGCACCGGGCACAGTGGGACTACCTTATATTACGCATCATGCGGGCTAAAGGGAGTCATAGTTACTCACACCAGTTGCTCCCCCTTTTAAGCCACCAACACATATTCATAATTACTGTATCCAGTCCACCAAAAGCGATATGCAACTAATTGTCTACCTTAAGAGAATGACATTTACTTCAGCCAGTTCATTCTCAGGTTTTCTGATGTGATTGGTGATGACGCAATTGGCTACCTTAACAGAGTCATAGTTACTCCTGCCAGTTTCTCCCCCTATTAAGCCACCATCACATTTTCTTTATTACTGTACTAGTCCACCAAAAGCGATACGCAACTAATTGTCTACCTTAAGAGAATCATATGCACTTCAGCCAGTTGCCCCTCAGGTTTTCTGATGGGTCTGGTCTGGTGCGAGGCACCTGGCTTCCTTAAGAGAGTCATAGTTACTCATGCCAGTTGCTCCCCTTTTTAAGCTACCAGCACATTTTCAAGATTACTATATGCAGTCCACGAAAAGCGATACACAGCTAATTGTATACCTTAAGAAAATCACATTAACTTCAGCCAGTTGTTTCTTAGGTTTTACGATGGGTTTGATCTGGTGACGACGCATTTGACTATTTAAGCCGTCTTTATTCACGTTAGTGAACATACATATAGATATATATACCCACAGAATGGGTTTACGAATGACAAATACAGTACAAACATTAGACAGACAGAAAAAAACGTGAAGAAAGATGGTGTTACGCCTGTGATAGATGCCAGGAAGCAGCGTAGACACATATAATTGGGCCATCACCTGACACCAGTCCAGGGCATGGTGCACCTTATGGCAGTCATAGTGTCAAACCACCGTGCTGTCATCACAGTTCCAATGAGTACCTGCGTAGCCATCATCACGAAGTGGTGGTTCTTGAATCCCATCTGACACAGGTCCTGTGCACAGGTGGGTGGCCAAATCCCCTCCATGAGATGGTAGCTGAAGAGGTGGTGATATTCTCGACTGCAGGGATCTGGCTCCTAATCGCCTGGTGGACGGCTTCCCTAGTGTAGACCGCGACCTTCTGCTGGTGACAATCATCGATGTCAAGGTTGACGCCAACCACCTGGGTATCGATGATACGGGCTGCATCGCCATGAACTGCCACGATGTCTGGCTTCTTCAGTCCCTCGGATGTCCTGAGGTGAGGCTCCAGATGGACGTCGAAGCCCCTGCGACGAAGTCCCTGCGCGATGTAGGAGGCAAGGGCATTGTGTCGCTTCACACGGGCGTCGTGAATCCTGTAGCAGTGCTGGACAACGTCATTTGCAGTTTCCTTAGCGATGCAGCCTGCCTGGCAGTTAGTGTCACCAGCACGACCTCACTGCAGCCATGCCCGGGTTGGAAGGGCATTGATCCTAGTACAGAAGGAGGGGATAAAGTCACAGCCTGTAATAGCTAATCGTGCGTTGTCGACCCAGCTATGTTGCCCTGGTGTTCGGGCAGACTTCTTAAAGGCGGCGCCGTCCACCAACAAATGCAGCCATTCAGCCCACATCCAGCACATTTGATTGGTCGTCCGTATGACTGTGTTGTTACCCCGAAGTTGCTGCTCAAGCCTCCCAATTTCGCGTCCCAGAGCATCATCTGCTGGTCCGTCAGATAGGACACACAGTGCCTGCATATTCGCAAGCCAGTTCCGCCACAGAAGAGGCCCGAGCCAGCAAGCTGATGGCACTCCCAGCCCCCCAAATGCCACAGGGGCATGAAACTAACCAACACGAACATCTGCTGGTAGACACAGCCAAGATGTTATTGCTACACGGATGGTGGTGTCCATTGCTGACAGGGCTCTAAGGTGGATCCTCGAAAGAGCCAAGCCATAGTGGATTCCTGGCAGGATGACAGTTCTGAGGGCATGCAAACGCTGTTGTGGGTTGAGTGGTGCCTTGGACAGGACGCTCAGCTGTCGCTCGACCTCCCACCTCGAATGAAAGAGGCTGCATCCGCTGGTGAAAAACTCCAGGCCAAGATACCGGAAAGTGCTCTCAATCGCCAGGGCTGGGAGGATGGTATACCCAGCCCTGAAAGTCGCAGTGTCATCGACCTTCGTCTTCTTCTCACGGCCAGACACCACGAAGGCAAGAGTGAAGCACTTTCCAGGGTTGAATTGGAGACCGAGGTCCCCAAGGGCTGATGTTGATGCATCATTAAGGGACTGGAGCCCTCCTGATGTCTTGGTGAACAGAAGGAGGTCGTCAGCGAAGGCAGAACTATTGAGGTGTCGTCCCATCAATTTGGCACCAATGTGGTCTGGGAGGTGAGCAAGCATGAGGTACAAGGAAAGGTTGAATAGGATAGGAGAGAGAGGATCACATTGCCTAACACCCCTTGAAGGCTGCACTGGACCCAGCGACTTCCCAGGACTAGAGATCATTGTCACCCCATCCTCATAGCATCCCAGGATGTATCCAATGAACTCGTCGGGTAGACCATATGCCCTCAGGGCGGGCGTCAAGGCGCCATGGTATAGAGAGTTGAATGCCTTGGACACATCCAGGGACGCGACATAGAGGGAGCGACAGTTCGCCCTGGCCTGAGTCATCGCCAAATCCAACAGGAACGTATTGTGCAGCATACAATCCTGAGGAAGGAATGCCTGCTGACACCCATCCAGCACACAGGCCTGTGTCAGATGGCCTGCCAGGATCTTATGGAAGACCTTAGTGAGGACTGAGCAAACCGTGATTGGACGGAAGTCAGTGGGGGATGCTGGGGCGGTCTTCTTGGGCAACACGGATATGCGAGCTGGGAGGAGTCTGGATGAAAGGCGACAGGTCAAGAGGAAAAGGTTGAGAATTTTAAGGAGGACCTTAAGGGGTAAACGGCGAAGCTGGGCTGCAGTCAGTCTGTCTGGGCCTGCAGTGGAGCGACAAGGGGGAAGTGCTGAAGCAACTTCCTCCGTTGTAATGGGAGCCCACAGCTGTTCGAAGGGAACCTCGATGGAGGAAGGCAACAACCAACTTTCCACATGGTCCACCCAGCCAGATGGTCGCCAAGTGAACAGGTCCTTCCAGAACTCCACCAACCCAGGGATAGCAGGTGGTGGGTGAAGGAGCATTCCGTCCAGAAGGCTGTTGATGCAGCGAGCAGCACTCTTTGAGAAGGCCCGCTGACAGAGAGCATACTCCCACCTGCGCTGGGCCTGCTTCATCTCTGGTGGAAGGCAACAGGATTGTGTGAGGCCTCCATGCTGCCAATGGCAACAAGGGCAGCCGATAGCATTCCCATAATGACAGAGGCCGATGTAGTTGGCCCCAGAGTCAGGATGTCATCAACAGCGCGGAACTTCGACCCACACAATGGGAGGGCCGTCAGAGCCGACCAGACTGCCTGGTCGACTGTGTCCTCAGCTGTAGATAAAGAGGTGGGAGCTGCGCAGGAATCCGCAGGCTCCATGGCTGCAACTGATGGAAGTGGCCCCACCCCAACAGCAGAGAGGGCAGCAACAAACTCAGCGACCTGGTTCCTGTAGGCTGTTGCACGATGCTGTCCTCTTATGGACTCAAGTGAGCAGTGTGGAAAAGCTTTTGCCAGTTCTTGGTTTAGGAACCAAGTGCCCTTGAGCGTAAGTGCTGCCTCAGAGTGGGCTAGGCATAGCAGCTCTTCACTGGACCACCTGGCCTTCATCCTCTCGATGGTCACCTCTGTGTTGGCTGCGCCAGGATGGGCTCGGCAATGAAGTACACCAAGACCAGACTTGGTCGTAAAACCCCGGTGGCACTCTGAACATGTGAAAGCAGACTCTGCGGCTTGACCTGGGCTGGCGGCGTCAGATGATGCCCCAACAACTGGCACGGCGCCTCCTGTGGGAGGACCGCTACCTGATTTCTTCGTATTGTTGGGGCCAGCTGAAACAAGGGCAAGGCGGGCAACAACCCCCAAGCCCCGAAAGATTCACCCTGCTCTGGCGGTCGAGGAACTTTGGAAGAGCTACACCAAGGCATAACCTTCCTTAGAACCTCTCACGACCCCCACCACATCAAGGCCAGAGCTAGTATTTCCCACCGAGAGGCTAAGCGAACCATTATCTACTAGACATCGCTAGGATGCTGAGGAGTGGATTGAGACGGTCCATATATGACATGTCATGTAAGCATTTGCAGAGCCGTAGTTACTCCTGCCAGTTGCTCCCCCTTTCAAGCCATGATCACATTTTCGTGATTATTGTATCCAGTAGACCAAAAGCGATACGCAACTAGTAGGCTACCGTAAGAGAGTCATAGTTACTGCCTCCTGTTGCTCCTCACATTTTGTGGTGAGTTTGGTCTGGTGACGATGCATTTGGCTACCTTAAGAGAGTCATAGTTACTGTCCCCTGTTGCTCCTCGCATTTCCTGATGTGTTTGGTCCAGTGACGAGGCATTTGGCTATGAAGCTGTCTTTATTCACAAAATACATGTGAATAATACAAGGTATACACTCTTATAGACTAATGCGCCATCTTCCCCGAGAGGAGCTTACAGCGGCGCCAGTTACCACTGTTGGTGTAACCGTTAATACCTTAAATTATTACACAGTGCAAAGACAATTAATAATTAACAAAATACAGAATAAAGGACGGTATTGCTCCCAATATTGAAGCCCCAGGAGTCAGGGCAAACTAACCTAGGAAATACCGACTCGCTAACCCATGCCATCCCTGTACTTCGGCCTAACAGACGTCATATTTTCGAACAAGCCAAAGACCCATGCAGTTCCCATGAGCACCCACGTGCTTATGATGCTTAGCTCCCGCCTGCGGAAGCCCAGTTGTAGGAGCTGGAGGGAAGTTGTAGGTGCCCAGGTCCCCCTCCAATTCAGCGCAACCAACTTGAACTCCATGCTGCTGGCTGTCGGTTGGAGAGCACCAACAGCACGCCGCACCGACGGGACATCACACTTCGTCTCCTTCTGCCGGTGACACCAGTCGGTGTCGAGGTGGTCGCCAACGATTTGCACATTGATGACATGCACCACGCCTTCCTCCGAGGCTACGATGTTGGGCTTGTGGACTCCCTCTGGCGTTCGGAGGTGTGGCTCGACAAACACGTTGTACCCTCATTGAGCCAGCCCGCACGCGACGTATTTCACTACTGCGTCGTGACGCCGCACCCGGGCTCGGCTGGTGAGCCCACAACCCTGGACGACGTGATTCGCAGTCTCGACGGCGTTGCACCTCACTCGACACATCTTCTCCCTGTCCCGTCCGTGACTCCTGCACGCTTTAGATGGTAGCGTGTTAATCTGCATGTGGATGCACGCCACATAGTTGTGGCCTGACAGGAAACGACTGGTGTCCTCAACCCAGCTGTGTTGGCCTGATGTCCTGGCTGACTACAAAAAGGCTGCCCCGTCGAAGGTAACATGCAGGTGCGCCATCCACATCTCTCCAATCTTCACTGCCGACTGCAGCAGGTGGCCCTCCCATGTGAGGTGTCGTTCCAGCGACGCCACTTCGTGTTGTGCCTCCTCCAGGTCTTCGTCGGTGGTGGAGGGCTCGATCTGCAACAGGGTGAGGAGCCTGCCCTGCCTCAGGGTTGGCCAAATCCAGTGGGCAGATGGAATCCTGAGGCCCCCATGGGCTATTGGAGCATGAAAGTAGCCCAAGGGAGTGTCCGCTGGGAGGCGGAACCATCTCCTCATCGCAGCCCAAACGCAGTTGTCCATGACCTTGAGCACACCGATGCAGGTGCGACTAAGGGCTAGGCCATGGTACAGGCCTGGGAGAAGAACTTCACGAAACGCGTACAGCTACTGCTGCGGCTTCAGCGGCGCCCGCATGATGATAGACAGCTGCTCCTCTATGTGGCTCCCCGGATGGAAGAGGCACCGCCCAGAGGAGGAAAACTGCAGTCCGAGGTAGCGGAAGGTCTCGCCCACTCCCAGCGCCGGCATGCTGGTGTCGCCGACAGTGAAGGTGACGCTAGCATTAACCTTCACTTTCTTCTTGCGGCCGGATGCCATGAGTGCAAGGGTGAGACACTTCTGCGGGTTCACCCGCAGCCCCAGTTGGTCGAGGGCTGCCACTGCTGCGTTGGTGAGGGACTGCAGGCCCCCCCTCATAGAGGTGAAGAGCAGAATGTCGTCTGCGAAGGCCACCGCGTTCACCTGGCAGCCCAACACCTTGACACCTATGTGTGAGGGCAGGCGGCCTAGAACATAATCCACAGAAAAGTTGAAAAGGAGAGGTGACAGAGGATTTCCTTGCCCAAAACCTCTTGCTGGCTGCACAGCCGGGGACTCATCACCACCACCTGCAATTACCATCGTGCTGTCCGCATAGCAGCCCTCGATGTAGTCGACAAATTCGTCTGGAAGACCATGGGCTTTAAGCACAGGGCGGAGGGCTGCATGGTCCAACGAATCAAATGCCTTAGACACTTCGAGGGATGCCATGAACACAAAACGACAGAGGCAGACAGCGTCGACAAGCACCCGGTCAAGGAGGAAAGTATTCTCCAGCATCCCATACCTTGGGATGAAAGCCCGCTGATGTTCGTCCACAGCACACATCCACATAAGGCGAGTCGCCAGGACCTTATGGAAGTTTCTGGCTAACACCGAGCAGACGATGATGGGCCGAAAGTCAGCGGGGGATGCTGGGGCGGCTGTCTTAGGCAGCAAGGAGGTCCTGGCTTTGAGGAGGGAAGAGGGAAGCTTATGGGCAAGTAGGAAGAGGCTGAGCAGTTTGGTGGTGACCTCTGGTGGAAGGCGGCGCAGCTGCACCAGCGAGAAGCCGTCTGTGCTGGTAACGGAGCCTCTGGGCGGCAAGGCAGCTGCTGCCTCTTCTACAGTGATCGGCCCCAACAGGCGCACGAAGTCAACAGGCTCCACATGTGGGAGAAGCCGGTCAGGGATGGAGCCTGCGGTGGAGGGTGACTCCAACGTAAAGAGGCTGCGCCAGAAGTCCACCAGCCCTGGGATGTTTGGCGATGGCTGCAGCAGGGTGCCGTCCAAGAGGCCTCGCACGCAATGCGCACAGTTCCTCCTGAAGGCATCCTTGCATCTGGCATATTCCCACCGGCGGCGCTTCCGCTTGGAGAGTGGAGGGCCACCACCTGGCCGCCGTTTGGATGGCGGGCACAGCACCTTCTTACTACTTCCTCAGAGCCAACAGCGAGGAGTGCCTCTGGCAACCCAGCCGTGATCACCACCAATGGCGTACCCGGCCCCAAACTCACGAGGTCGACCAAGGCCGAGAAGTGCACGGCAGACCATGGCAGTTCACCGAGGTGCCCCCATATTGCTTCGTCGACTGGAGATGTCAGTGGCGGGCACTCTAGCTCTGGCAGAGAGGGTGGCTCCTCTGGCAATGACTCAGAGGCGGGTGGGTGGTGCAGTTCACACTGCGCCTGTTGTTCCCTTATCAGCTCCTCCACGTACTCCCACACCATGACCCTGTGTCCTGCTGTCCTCCTCCTGCACTTGATGGTGTCCAGGGTACGATGTGGGAACAGGGGTAAAAGCTCTTGGTTAGCAAATAAAAACTTCGAGTCGCTGTCACAGAGAAGCCTGGCCTCTGCCAGAGCGAGATCCCGCGTCTCGTCTTCTGCCCACTGAGCTAGCTTCGTATCAGTGGTTATTTCCGCATTCACCATCTCAGGATGGGCGCCGCGGCGGTGCTGTCCGAGCCCGATCGTACTGCGGAAAGCGCAGCTGCAGATGCCGCATTGGAACCACGGCTCTCCAGCTTCCTCTACTCAAGGAAGGGTTGGCTAGGCAGCAGTCGGGACAGTTGGGCCGGGACCTTCAGCGGAAGGCCCGGTACCTGTATTCTCATTTATCGTTGTCCCAACTTTAAGGGTTACGTGATTGGGGGCTGGTAACCTCCCAAAGCCCCAAGTACAGACTTCCACTCTACTTACAAGCCCTAAAGAGGACTGGCATATCGGCGGGCCCACGGGAATGGAGGAAGCCACAGGCAAGGAGAGGCTAAGAGGGCTAGGCCCATGTATTGAGCTTCACTTGCCCAGTAGCTATAACCTTAAGAGAGTCATAGTTACTCCTCCCAGTTGCTCCCGCTTTTAAGCCATCATCACATTTTCATGATTACTGTATCCAGTATACCAGAAGCAATACGCAACCAATAGGCTACCTTAAGAGTGTCATAATCACCCCCTCCTGTTGCTCCTCACGTTTTCCGAAGTGTTTGGTCCGGTGATGAGGCATTTTCTACCTTAAGAGAGTCATAGTTACCCCTGCCATTTGGTCCCCCTTTTATGTCACCATCACATTTTCATGATTACTGAATCCAGTACACCAAAAGCGATACACAACTAATTTTCTAACTAAAGAGAATCATATTCACTTCAGCCAGTTGCTCCTCAGGTTTTCCGATGCGTTTGGTCTGGTGACGAGGTATTTGGCTGCCTTAAGAGAGTCATAGTTACTCCTGCCTGTTGCTCCTCCTATAAAACCGTCACCAAATAATCTTGATTACTGTATCCAGTAGACCAATGCGATATGCAACTAATAGGCTACCTTAAGATAGGCATAGTTACTCCCTCCTGTTCCTCCTCAGGTTTTCTGATGTGTTTGGTCCAGTGATGAGGCATTTGGCTATTTCAGTCTTCTTTATTCCAAAGGAATAAATATCCGCATACATATAAATGGTACACAAGGTAAAAGGGTGTTTTGTACCTCGCCATGTCCTCCACCGGGGTGGAGACTTACAGGTCGAAACACCATAATATAAAATATGCATATATATATATATATATATATATATATATATATATATATATATATATATAGAAACAAAGGAAGAAAACACAAACAAAACAAAATAAAAGAGAAGAAGACAAAGCAGGAATAAAGACGATATTGTTCCTGTTCACAGACCCCAAGACTCAGGGAAGACGAATTACCAGCATCCTAACTGACACCGGCTCGTGGCATCAGCTTGTGCGCCGTCATCCACTCAAAGATGCGGTAACTGGTGCAGCAGCTCTGCATTACCCTGCTGCTAAGTACCGCCAGCTCTTGGCGACGGAAGCCTAGATTAAAGAGGTCCATCACCAACGCAGGAGACCATGTGCCCCTCCAATTCAGCATTGCGGTGGACACAGTCACCTCCTCGATGTCACGATGCAGGTTGGATATGGCATGCCGGATGGACGGCGTGTCATAATAGGCCACCTTCTGGGAGTGACACCAGTCGAATTGAAGATGGTCACCGACTACCTGGGCATCGATCACACGGGCGATGCCGTCTTTTACCGCCACTGCATCAGGCTTGCGGAGTCCCTCAGGTGTGCAGAGGTGGGGCTCCACAGAGACATTGAAACCCTTCTGCACGAGTCCACGAGCGACACACTGCACGATTGCATCATGTCGTTTGACTCGGGACCCGTGCGTTCTGAAGCAAGCCTATAGGACATGGTTGGCAGTCTCAATGGCTTGGCAGCCTGCGCGACATCTGGTGTCCGCCTCCCACCCCCGACTGTGCCATGCCCTCGTCGGGAAGGCGTTGATGCGGGCGCGGAGAGTGTTGATGTGGTCACACACAGATAGTAAACTGGTGTCGGCGACCTATTGGTGCTGCCCTCGGACTGCGGCGGAAGATGAAAGCACCACACTGCCGATGGCGATCTGCAGACGCACAGCCCACATCTCTCCAACCTGCGTTGACATCTTGAGGATCTGACCCTCCCACGTCAGATGCCGCTCCAGCAGCTCAATCTCATGCTGTACCTCATCCAGACCTGCACCGTCGAAGGCTGGCCCTATGTTCTTCAGCGCCAGGAGATGGGGCAGATGGAGGGTTGGCCCCATCCAGTGGCAAGATGGCATGCCGAGGCTCCACTGGGCAACAGGAGCATGGAAGTTGCCCAGGGGAGTGTCCACCGGGAGGCGGAACCATCTCTTGACGGCGGCACTGATAGTGATGTCCGCTGACTTCAGGGCACCCACCCGGGTGCGGCTGAGGGCCAGCCCACGGTACAGGCCAGGGAGAAGCACGTTGGTGAGAGTGTGGAGGCGCTGTTGCAGCTTCAGCGGAGCTCGGGAGATGACGAGTTGCTCTCCCATGTGGTGTTGGGGGTTGAAAACGCAGCGAACCAAAGTGGAGAATTGCAGCCCCAGGTGCCGGAAGGTTTCACCCACATGCAGGCCAGGCACGGTGGTGTTGCCTGCCTTGAAGGTGACGTCGCCGTCCACCTTCACCTTCTTTTCGCACCCAGACGTGACCAAGGCTAGGGTGAAACACTTCCAGGCATTGGTCTGCAGCCCCAGGTGTGCGAGGGCTGCGTCAGCTGCATCAATGAGGGACTGCAAGCCCTTCAGGGTCGACGCGAACAGCAGGACGTCATCTGCAAAGGCCGCAGCGTTGACTCTGCGATCGAGGATCTGAGCTCCGATGTGGGAGGGGAGTTGTCCTAAAATATAGTCTACCATAAAGTTGAACAGGAGGGGGGAGAGAGGATCGCCCTGACCGACGCCCCGTGACACCTGCACAGACACGCCCACGCCGGTGCCGCCCACTATCACTGTCGTGCTGCCCTCATAGCACCGCTCGACGTATTCAATAAAGCAATCCGGCAGGCCATGAGCCCTCAGCACTGGGCAAAGGGCAGCATGAACCACCGAATCAAATGCCTTAGAAACGTTGATCGACGCCACAAAGACAGAACGGTAGGAGCGGACTGCGTTGGTGAGAGCTGTGTCCAGGATGAAGGTGTTCTCCAACATCCCATCCCGGGGGATGAATGCCCACTGAGATTCGTCCACAGTACATGTGCACATCAGGCGTGACACGAGAACCTTGTGGAAGGTCCACGGCAGTACCGAGCAGACTGTAATGGGGCGAAAGTCAGCGGGGGATGTTGATGCAGCTGTTTCGGGGAGAAGGGACATGCGCACGTGAAGCAGACACTCAGGAAGGGCTCCAGGCAGAAGGAAGAGGTTCATGAGCTTAACGAGGACTTCGTGCGGTAGGCGCCGCAGCTCCGCAGGAGTAAGGCCATGGCCATCTGGACCGGCTGCTGATCTCCTGGGCTGCAAGGCAGCTGCGACCTCCTCGGTGGTGACTGGCCCCCACAGGCCCTCAAGAGGGACAGGCTCCGAGTGCGGCAGGAGGCGGTCACGGATGAAGCCTGTGGTGGGCTTCTTCATGAAGAGGTCCGCTCATAAATCCAGCAGACCAGGGATGTCGGGTGGCGGCTGCAACAGAGTGCCATCCAAGAGGCCAAGTATGCAACACTTGTGCGTGCGACCTTTGGAGTGCATCCTGTGTCTTCGCATGGTCCCAACAGCACTGTTTGCACCTCTGCTGCGGCGGTCCTGCAGGCGGCCATTTCGGTGGTTGGCGTGGCCTCTGTGCCCTCGTACTCGACCTCTCCCCTCTGGATCCAACCGATGCAAGGGCATCCGGGAGCATGCCCAGGATGACTTCAGGCGGCATACCCGGCCCCAGACTGATGATTCGGTCCAGGGCCGAGAAGCACTGAGCAGATGCTCCCAGATGGCGGCGTCAGTGGCCCCTCTGGCGGCACCCCGGTGGTGTCGGCCGCGAAGTCCTCAGCTGTGTCATCAGGTGGTGCAGTGCCGTCGCCAACGTCAGGTCAGGCGCCCCCCCCCCCACACTCACTGCAGGCATAGATTGCTGCATCTGTTACCACATCTGCAGCACAGCCAGTTGGCCGGGCAGATGCTGGGAAAGCTGGGGTGGCACCTTCAGCGGAAGGGCCACCACTTGTGACTTCTTATGTGCTGCCCCCAACTGAAAAAGGGATAATGCGAGGGGGAGCTGGTAACCCCCCCCCCCCCCGCCCCACAAGCCCCTGGTGCGATCTTCCACTCTGCAAAATCAGTGGGCCAACGTGAAAGGGAGAAGACCACAGGATAGGAGATGCTAAGAGGGCTAGGTCCATGTGTTGCGCATCACTCTCCCTGTAGCTACAACCCAAGGAAGGCACCTCACAGCAGTTGCACGACTACAGCAGAACCGCACTTCAGAAAGCCGAGTCCGGATGCAGCCACCCCACCGCCACTTGGCCACATTAAGAGTCATAGTCACTCCCGCCAGTTGCTCCTCCTTTTAAGCCAACATCACATTTCCATGATTACTGTATCCAGACCTCCAAAAACGATACGCAACGAATTGTCTACCTTAAAAGCATCATATTCACTTCAGCCAGATGCTCTTCAGGTTCTCCGATTGGTTTGGTATGGTAAAGAGGCATTTCGCTATGAAGCCGTCTCATTCACAATAATACATGTGAATAATACAAGATACACTTCTTACAAACTAGTGCGCCATACTCCCAGAGAGGAGCTTACAGGGGCGCCGGTTACCACTGCTGGTGTAACTGCAGATATCTTAGATTATCCACAGTGCAAAGACAAATTAACATAATAAAGAACGGTATTGCTCCCGATATTGAAGCCCCAGAAGTCACGGCAAACTAACCTAGAAAATAACCGATTCACTAACCCACGCCCTCCCTGTACTTCGGCCTAACAGACGTCATATTTTCAAACAAGCCGAAGACCCATGCGGTTCCCCAAAGCGCCAGCGTGCTGATGATGCTAAGCTCCCGCTTGCAGAAGCCAAGTTGGATGATCTGGTGGGCAGATGTTGGTGCCCAGGTCCCCCTCCAATTCAGCGTCACCGTCTTGAATTCCGTGCTTCTGGCTGCCGGTCGGACAGCACTGATAGCACACCGCACCGACTGGACATCGTACTTCGTTGCCTTCTGCCGGTGCCACCAGTCAGTGTCAGGGTGGTCGCCGACGATTTGCCCATCGATGACATGCGCCACGCCATCCTTTGACGTTATGATGTCGAGCTTGCGGACTCCCTCTGGCGTTCGTAGGTGTGGCTCGACAGAGAGGTCGAACCCAAGTTGAGCCAGCCCGCACGCGACGTAGTTCACAAACCGCGTCGTGACGCCGCACATGGGCTTGGCTAATGAGCTCGCAACCCTGGACGACGTGATATGCGGTCTCGACAGCGTTACACCTCACTCGACATATCTTATCCCTGTCTCGGCCGCGACTCCTGTGCGCTTTGGATGGTAGCGCAATGATCCACGTGCAGATGCACGCCACAGTCGCAGCCCGACAGGAAATGACTGGTGTCCTCAACCCAGCCATGTTGGCCTGATTTCCTGGCTGACAACGGAAGAGCTGCCCTGTCGAAGGTAACTTGCAGACGCACTGCCCACATCTCTCTGACCTTCGCAGCCGACTGCAGCAGATGGCCCTCCCATGTGAGGTGCCGTTACAGCGCCGCCACTTCGTGCCGTGCCAAACCCAGGTCTGTGTCGGTGGTGGAAGGCTCGAGCTGTAAAAGGGTAAGGAGTGTGCATGTCAGGATGTGGCTGAGGTGGAAGTGGGGTTTAAAAAAGATCAAGTGTTAATTTTTCAACTCCGGTCGGCAAACTGCCTCCTGTTTATTGAGAAAACATTTACAGATTGACCTAGCCGGGGTACATTATGTGAGTTTAGCGGCCCTAAGGCGCGAACAGATTGAGCCAGGGCTCGAAAAGTGCACGGAGGCAACCAACCAATGCGTCTGATCTCGTCGGGGGCCTGTCAGCAAAAGAGAACGATCCACACGCCTCGTTCGTGCAGCTCGGCGCAGTGGGCGCTCACACGTGATCTCCTGGACCTTCTGACTGGCTGCTGTAGAAGCTCTGCCTAGGCAAGCAACGCATCCCTAAGCATCACCCCGTCAGCAGAAAGGTTGTTTGTTCGTCGAGCATGTGAACAAGCCGTGGGATAGCGCCACATACTGGAAAAATCTGATGTGTCGCCAACCCAGGGCCCATGCACGGCTTTGTGAAGATCCATTGCCATCCATAGGTCACGCATATAAAAAAAAATTCCCTTTTCTTTTATTGAAAGTAGAGGACTCCCATACTCAATCTGTCAGCACCTGTACATCTCCTTCCCCGTGGCGGGAGCGAGGTTTTATGGTGAAAATTAGTTGTTGCTCGTTGATAAAGAAAACAATTTGCTCCCTTGGTTGGGTGTGCTAATATTTGCAAAACTGAAAGTGGGGTGAATCTAAGTTTTACAAAAACATCTATGTATACTGGAGTCATTTTACAACAACATAAAAAGAAAGTCCCTTTAAAAAAAAATTATACAGGAAGATTGTTGTGAGTTTGGTGATCAAAATCATAAATAATTTAGAGACATTGATCTTACCACACATAATTCAATACGATAATTTCCCATCATCATTACTGTATCAGAATACAAATCTTAGCACAAAAAGTTAAAAGTATGTCAAAAGCTTCATAACATTGGAATGAAGTATTACAGATTCTGTTAATCATATATACTTGCAACGCTAAAATCGGTGTAGCAGAAGTGTAGATGCTGGCCGAACTGAATCAGCACTGAGCTTTTGAAAGTTACAGGTGCCTCTAGAAATGTGTAATTGTTTGTGTTGTTTGGCAAATGTTAAACTCGTTGCTACATAGTGGAATCAGTTTCAGAATATAAACTAAAATAGGAAGGTAGTAATTGTAACAAATTAGTTAATTCCACAAAATAAAAGTATTCAATTGACAAACATAGTTAACATAAACAGAATATGAAGTAAATAATTAGATAAAACATCGAAATTCTCAAACTGAGAGGTAGTTTCTATGGTCAATAGCTTCAAAATAACGATTGAAGACTTATTGAAACACTAACAACCTAAAAAATTTCTTCATATACAGATAATAGAAAGTTAAAACATGTTCATAATGTAACATAAAAGGCATTTGCTTCTGTGTAGGGACACTGACTGCAGTTGGTTAAACACAATAGAGTTGAAGTTCTAACTGTTGATGGTATATCTTCCACATATAATATAGACAATCATTGAAAAATAAACAGAGTGAGAATCTTTGGGTCGGATGCGGCACTGTGATGGGGTGGCCCATGTGCCACTGATGGAGAGCAAGGCAGCACAGGGCGCCGCGCAGCGTTGGATACACTATCGTTCCCTCAGGTGGGGACAGCGGGAAGGAGGGACATGGTGGCAGCTCCTTATTGTGTAGGCAGGTACTTAAACACTCCCCCAGGGATTGTATCAGTAAAGTTTGCAGGGGTGGGCTTCAGTAGCAAATAAACTAAGGTTTCCTACATTCAGTGGTCATCTCTGGTATCTTTACTCAAAATATTAGACCCCAAAAGATAATTACACTACTCCCTGATAACAATGCTAGAACAGTAGCTGTCTTTCCCAATAGTTTACATGATTAGATACACTGATACATGATAACAATAATAGTAAATGAACATTAGGCAATACAAACTTTGTTTCAGTTAAAGAGTGTATTTCACTATGGTTGACCATGCCTGACATTACTCTTGTCGAAATTCACCCTCGGGCTGTGCCTTGGGGACAGTTGGTTGTGTTAACTTAACGTGTTTACAATATCCTTTCTTATACAGGCACCAGAGAACGGCTCCTGCGGCAATCGGGGACTTACATGGAAACCGATGCCGTCATCCGCTCCAAGATATGGTGGCTGATGCAACAGCTCTGCAGGACTCTGGTGCTTAGGACCGCCAGCTCTCGAGGTCAGAAGCCCAGGTTAATGAGGTCCCTCGCCGACGCAGGAGACTACGTCCCCCTCCAATTCAATTTTGCGGTGGACACTGTCACCTCCTGGATGTCTTGTTGCAAGTTGGAGATTGCACACCGGATAGACAGCGTGTTGTAGCAGGTCATCTTTTGTGTGTGACACCAGTCGAGCCGAAGATAGTCGCTGACTACCTGCGCATCTATCACACGCGCGATGCCATCTTTTACCGCCACCACGTCAGGCTTGCATAGTCCCTCAGGTGTTCAGAGGTGCGGTTCCACGGGGACGTTGAAGCCCCTCTGCACAAGCCCACGAGTTACATACCGCACATTTGCGTCATGTCGCTTGACTCGGGACCCGTGCATCCTGTAGCAAGCCTGTAGGATGAGGTTGGTGGTCTCAACAGCATGGCAGCCCCCGCGACATCTGGTGTCCGCCTCACGCCCCCGACTGCACTGTGCCCTCGTTGGGAAGGTGTTGATGTGGGTGCAGAGGGTGTCGATGTAATTACGCCCAGATAGTAGTCGATTGGTGTCAGCGACCCATTGGTGCTGCCCTTGGACTGCAGCGGATGACAACAGCACCGCACCGTCGATGGCGATGGTGCGCAACCATCTCTCCAACCTGCGTTGACGATTTGAGGAGGTGACCCTCCCACGTCAGGTGCCGCACCAGCACCTCAATCTCACGCAGCACCTCATCCAGACCTGCACCGTCGAAGGCTGGCCCTATCTTCTTCAGCGCCAGGAGACGGGAACAACAGAGGACTGGCCCCTTCCAGCGGCATGATGGAATGCCGAGGCCTCCCTAGGCAACAGGAGCATGGAAGTAGCCCAGGGGAGTACCCGCCAGGAGGCGGAACCATCTCCTGACGGCGGCCCTGATAGTGATGTCCGCTGACTTCAGGGCACCCACCCGGGTGCAGCTGAGGGCCAGCCCATGGTACAGGACAGGGAGAAGCACGTTGACGAGAGTGTAGAGTCACTGTTGCGGCTTCAGTGGAGCTCAGGAGATGACATCCAGCTGTTCCCCCAGGTGGCGTCGGGGTTGAAGATGCAGCGACCCGAGGTGGAGAACTGCAGCCCAGGTACCGGAAGGTCTCACCCACGCGCAGGGCAGGCACGGTGGTGTTGCATGCCTTGAAGGTGACGTAGCCGTCCACCTTCACCTTATTTTCGTGTCCTGACGTGACCAAGGCGAGGGTGAAACATTTCTGGGCGTTGATCTGCAGCCCCAGGTGTGCGAGGGCTTGTGACAGCTGCATCTATGAGGGACTGCAGGCCCCTCGGAGTCGACGCAAACATCAGGATGTCATCTGCAAAGGCCGCAGCGTTGACTCTGCGACCAAGAATCTGAGCTCCGATGTGGGAGGGGAGTTGACCTAAAACATAGTCTACCATAAAGCTGAACAGGAGGGGGGGAGAGGGGATCACCCTGACGGGCACCCCATGTTGGCTAGCCAGACACGCCCACGCCGGCGCAGCCCGCTATCACTGTCGCACTGCCTTCGTAGCACCGCTCAATGTATTCAATAAAGCAGTCCAGCAGGCCATGCGCCTTCAGCTCGGGGCGGAGGGCGGCATGATCCACCGAGTCGAATGCCTTAAAAACATCGATCGATACCACAAAGACAGAGCAGCAGGAGCGGATTGCGTTGGTGAGAGCTGTGTTCAGGATGAAGGTGTTCTCCAACATCCCATCCCGAGGAATGTATGCCCACTGATGTTCGTCCACAGCACACACACGCATCAGGCGCGATGCGAGAACCTTTTTGAAGGTCCGCGCCATCAGCGACCAGACCGTAATGGGGCGAAAGTCAGCGGGGGATGTTGGTGCAGCTGTTTTGAGGAGAAGGGGCGTGCGCGCGTGAAGCAGACACTCGGGAAAGGCTCTGGCCAGAAGGAAGAGGTTCATAAGCTTCTGCTGTCCAGTGGGTCACATCCATAACACTTTCCAGCATCTTACCACTACAATTCACCTCTGAATCCACCCATCCCTCCTCACACATTCCTCCCATAAGAGATTGACATCTTTCCTACTTCTTTCCCATGTGTGACTGTAACTTACATGTGATTAAATATTCTTATGCCGAAAAACATCCTATTGCTCCCAGCAGAATTTGTTCCATCCTTTTCACTCTGCAAACTCATATTATATTATACAGTTCTCCTTATAACCACCTAAAGCTTTCACTCACCCATTTATTTCCTGCATCTTTCCATCTTTCCCCATATACTATCATCAACCCCCCCAGCAATAGCACAAACATGAAAATATCCTTCCCTCGATCCCACCTCTCCTTTTACAATGACCTTCACCTTGTCAGATACTTCCAGTCCCTACCCCTCAGAAGCCTGGCACTGAAAAAAAAGGACAACTCCATGGCACAGGAAGTCCACCACACACCTTCCCTCCACAATGTACTTTTTATGTACCATCTTCATTACATACACGTCATCTCCGAAATAGTAGAAACCTTTGCACTCCAGCATCTGGAGGAGCATTTCAGACACCACCTCCATAAACTGCCCAACCTATTGATATCCTGTTCGAGCCTTTGGGGCAAAACTGTCCATCAACGTCCATCTTACTCACAGTGAACCCTTTGTCAACCCTTCATACCACCCTTTCCCGGCCAAGCTGACCTCTTCAATTTACCACACCCTCCAAACCACCCCCACCCCCCCTTTCCCCAACACCCCACAAAAGCCAGAACCCAGCAAACATAAAACACTGTTGTTAATCTCTCCAACCAAAAGCCTCTGTTCCACATGAGTTTCAGTCCTAACCAAATGCCTAACCTTCAGCCAACACCCAGTTTTTACCATGTGGACTTGTTGAAGACCTACTCTACTCCCGATCTCTGAAATGATGGAAACACTTCTTTTCCACAAATTCCTCCAAGCAAAGCCAACCTAATCCCAACATCGAACCCTACCTATCCCAGTTCATGCCACCTTCCAACTGCAATTCCCTCCTGCGAAACTCCTAGTCACCTTCCAGGGATTGCTTAACTCCAACTTGGCCTCACCATCCTTCCCTCAAGTCGCTTCCAAAGAAAACCAGCATATCAGCAGAAGGACGGACAGCCATACATAGCCTCAAAATGGTTCCTGTCTTAATCATCCTACCTGCTGACAAAGGTTCCATCACTGTCATTATGAATTGCAGTGACTACCTAGTGGAGAGCCTCTGCCAAGTGCCTGACTCCTCCATCTACAAAGTCCGTCACAGTCATCCCATCCCAAAAGTGCAACATAACCTCCAATTTGTGCTTAAAACTTTGGGCCCTTTCCAGAACCATTCCCCTGAATCCATTTCTCTCCTCACCCCCATGAGACCCCTCACACCCACCTTCTACATGCTCGCCAAAACCCACACACCCAACAATCCCTGACACCTCACTGTAGTTGGTTATTGTGCCACCACTGATAGAATTTCAGCCCTCATTGACCAAAAGCTCCAACCAATTACCTGTAATCTAGCCTTGTTCGTCAAAGGTACCAACCAATTCCTTCACTGACTGTCCATCACCCCCATCTCTTTACCTCCTGGATCCCTACTTGTCACTGTTGACACCACTTCCCCATAGATTAACATTCCTCATGCCCATGGGATTGCTGCTCTGAACACTGCCTCTCTCAATGTTCTTCAGAGCCCAAACACACAGCCTCATTCCCAAACCTACAACTTCATTCCTCAAACACCTTACTAACCTTGTCCTAACACACAATAAACAGATTCTTTCAGGAGAAGGTATACAAATGAATCAACAACACAGTCATGGACACCAACATGGCACCCTCCAATGCCAACCTGTTTATGGGACATCTAGAGCAAACCCTCCTATCCTCCCAAAACCCAAACCCCCTGCCTGGTTCAGATTCACAGATGTCTTCATGATCTGCACTCAGGACCAATGCACCCTACCCAAGTTCCTTAAACCTCAACACCTTTCTCCCACCTGCTTCACCTCATTCTCCTCCACCCAATGTGCCAGCTTCCTGCATGTTGTCCTCCACCTGTCCACATGTCTGTCCTTATTAAACCCACTAACCATTGACATTACCTGCATTTCGGCAGCTGCCATCTCTTCCACACCAAAAAATCCCTCTCATACAGCCTAGCCATCTATGGACAGTGTATCTGCAGTGACAAAAACTCCCTTGCCCATTATGTTGAAGACAAAGGCCTTCATAAACGAGCAATGTTAAATTTTTGTCATGAACAAAGTTGACTTCCCTCCAAGCCACTAGTCACAAGCTTCCCGTCCCTCTGCCTGCCTCCCTCTCCGTCTTTCCTCTCCACCCGAGACTACCCTCACTACCGGCAGTCCACCTGCTGATAAACATCATTGGCACTATTAGTTCAGCTGGCACTGTGTGTGTGTGTGTGTGTGTGTGTGTGTGTGTGTGTGTGTGTGTGTGTGTGTGTGTGTGTTACTCTGAATCATGAAAGCGTAACTCCAAAAGCTAGCAAGTTTTACTTCTTTTGTGTGTACCTATCAATAACTCAACAATTCTGCCTTTCAGTGAGTGGTGTCCTATAATCCAAAAGTATTTACAGTCTTAAATAATGGCTTTGGATGTTTAAATAGTGTGTATTATTGAAATCAGAAGAACAATGTGTGCAGAAATATCATCAGCTTTACCTGAACTTATATGAATGGTTGCGAGTTTATGGATTAGCTACTGATGTGAGGAAGTAGTAAGGCACCATTATTAAGTGAAGTGGGTCATCCCGACATCTGAAGTAGGAAAGATCAAACACAGCCTTCATCCACAAAAGAGAAACACACACCTTTCATACACAAAAACTAGCACATTTAATGAATCAATAACCGCTAATGCCAGCATCTCGGATTCCAGCCGGAGATTCTGGAGTTGGCAGTCATGTGTGGTTGTATGTGTGTATGAATGGCATTTCTCTTTTGCTGATTAAGGCTGTGGCCGAAAGATTTCTGTAAGGGTCTTATAATAGTGCCTGTCTGTACCTTAACGGGTCTTCTTTACGGTAAGCAGCAGTATATCTTTTGCTACATTGGTGAATTAAGAAAGATATGTTTGTAAATATACAATGCCGAAACAAGTAGCAATAACGTCCAGTGAGTGGCAGAAAGTGACTTTAGCACTATTTAAATGAATTTGTTCTGGTGCTTTAGAATTGTATGTAAGGGTTAGTGATTTTATTATGTAATCCTTTATTTTAATGAAGTTTATTGAAAAGAACTTGTGATTGATATTTATTTTTTGTGCTTTTTCTGACAGATGCAATAAAAGCATCCCAAATGGTCTTATTCTTATTTTACAATAGTGTTACACCACTGCCTAGGTCAAAGTACGATTGTTGATAAAATATCGATATTATTTTCTCTGATATATCGATATCAATATGGCAATATCGAGTGCTTATGTTTTTTTATTTCATATTATATTTTTTTCGCAATTTTTGGTAAATACTGAAAACTGTTCTTTCAAAATTTTAGTAGAACATAATTTTACTTTCACTGTGTGAAGAAGTCTTGCTGCTTTTTCAGCTCTCATCACGTTAAGTCTTTCTCTTTGATTGTGTGTAAACCAAGTATAGATGGCACAAAGCAGAAGTCCGGTAGCATGGGGCGGCAGTGGTGTGAATGGAATAATGATGCATCCAATGTGAAGAAATAGCACACCAGTTGTGTTAAAGAACAATTTGTTCACATCAGCATTCTTCAAAAACAGTTGGTGAAACTGATGAACAAAAATGTAAATGACAAGATTGGTCTTTGAGGTGGGCGAGGGGAAATGCTGACTTAATCGGTGCTCAGCACTACCGACAGAAACTGCAACGTTTAACTTCACCACACAATTTTGACACTAGAACTGTTAGTTCGCTGGCGTTTGCAGAAATGAAAACAGGGAAACCAGCACCAAGTGTTCCAGACATATCTGATGTGTGACGAAACCGACCGACTGACCCATCGGACACCTTTTATGGTGCCACTTACATGCAGTTACCATTGTCCCCAAAGTTATTATTGCCAAGTGTAAATGTACATCATTTTCCTTTCAGTTCTCGGTCTAAGGGGGAGAAGCAGGCTGCTAGCATATTGAAAAAAAAAAAAAAAAAAAAAAAAAAAAAAAAAAAAAAAAAAAAAAAAAATCAGTACCTACATACACAGCTCTAAAACTGGCAGTATATTTACAATATGCAGCTGATATTTATTTTGGCCAGTACCTCAATATTTTTCCCGTCAATAGAATGATAATTCTTTTCACTATATCAAGGCACCATAATGATACATTTTTTTTTTTTAAAATATCAGTTTATCAGATTCCTGATATTTTTAAAAATATCAACAGTCCTAATTTAAAGACCTGCAGCCTGTGCATCAGATGAAGGGATAGAATTTATGGAAAATACAAGTTAAATGGTCCTTCACTGACACCGTTTTTAAATTGCTGGAGAGTTGGTCGGAGAGCACTTGTGACTCACAGCAACACATCCTGTAACCCATGACAAGGCTTACCACCCAGCATACATTACTGTAGTGCCAGGTGTACTCATGGGTGAAGAGGTAACCATATAAACTGCCCACTTAGAAGGTTGAATCTATCAAAAGAAAAATCCACTTGAGAAAAATATCAGACAGAATTGCTGGTCACTACTTACAGTACTTCCAGTAGGCAAGACTTGAGTTATTTATTAACTTGTTTATTTAGTGTACAGTGAAACAAGTTATATTATTATACAAGTATAAAACGAAAGGTACTGATGAAAAGTAGATAAAAAGAGTGCAAGTATCTCACTACTATGCTGCAATAGTTTATTATATCACATTTCATTTCTCAATCCATTCAACAGCGTCTAGGTTCTGTGTCAGGAAGTCATTTGCACTGTCTGTCTGTGATGTTTCAGTACGCTTTGGATTAATGTGTAGGATGGTCTATGGTAACGAAATAAATCTCGGGTGAACAGCGTGGTACGAGTGGCATAGGACACAATATTTTGGTAGTCGACAACGTTGCCATCATCAGGTGCGCTGATGTACTGACCGGCGGTGGGAAGGCACCATGTATATATAGGGCAATACCCCTCCTGCTCCTCCCTCAGGCACTTCCTATGAGCCGGTGCGGTCTGCGCCCCGCGTGCAGTCCAGGTACAGCGTCCGTGCTCCCGCCGTCTGGGCGCTGCGTCCTAGGTCTTCTCGTTCAGGTGGGTCTGCCGACACCGCTCTCGTTATTCTTCCCTCCTCCCCTGAAGTCGGTACACTCTGGGAAATATCCTTTTTCTTTTTAATCCGAGTGATCGCAGGTTCCCACACCTTGTTAAGGATGTAACCGCTGTCACGATTATTTGGAAGTCTGTGTCAGGACTTTGGTTTGGCCATAATCCATGCTGTGGAGTTCCGACGGGCAATGCTCAGTGATTGCTGACTTACTGGGCTGTTGCAGTCTAGTGTGCTGTTGATGTTCTCGGCATCGATCCTCAATGGTACGAATGGTCTGCCCTATGTATACACTACCGCATTGGCAAGGTATCTGATAAATCCCTGATTTACGTAGACCAAGGTTGTCCTTGACACTACCAAGAAGGTTCTTGGTTTTGCTTGGAGAACGGAAGATGGTTTTCACTTGGTGTTTAAGTAAAATGTGTCCAATTTTTTCCACATAAGGCCCAACAAAACGGAATAATAGCCAAGGCCGCCTCCACCTGAAGTTCATCCTCAGTTTCCGCTGGTGCTGCAGATGGGGAATGTAGAGCCTTCCGAATTTGCCCTTCCTTCAAACCGTTCCTCCGAAACATGGTCATCAGATGGTCCAATTCTTGTTGGAGGCTGTCTGTGTCGGAGATTGTGTGAGCTCTGCGTACAAGAATTTTGAGCATGCCATTCTTTTGTGCCAGGTGGTGGCAGCTATCCACATGTATGTACAAATCAGTGTGCGTCTTCTTCTTATGCACGCTGTGGCCTAAAGTGCTGTCAGCTCATCTTCTATCCGTTTCGATCTCCATGGTGAACTTAACATTCTCGTGTCTGAAGTTGAGAAGTGTGAGGAAGTCTGCCAGTTTATCTCTTCCATGTGGCCAGATAACGAAGGTATCATCCACATATCTAAAGAAACATGTGCTGATTGAAGAGCTTCCTCCTCGGAATGTTCCATGTACATATTTGCGACAACGGGTGAGAGTGGACTCCCCATGGCTCCTCCTCCTGTCTGCTCGTAGTATTCACTGTCAAATAAGAAGTAAGTTGATGTCAGAACATGTCTGAAAAGGTTGGTGGTCTCTTCATCAAATTTCTGGCTGATGAGTTCCAAGGATTCTTGTAACAGAGCTTAAGTGAATAGAGATATCACATCGAAGCTCACCAGTATGTCAGATTCCATAAGTGCAAGGTTGTTGATGCATCCCAGGAAATCCATGGAGTTACGGATATGGTGTGTACATCTCCCAACGTAAGGGCTAAGCAGTTGTTTGAGGTGCTTGGCTTGGTCTATGGTGTCTTGCTGCAACTGCAAGATGATCAGGCACTTTTTTTTCCACTTGAAAAGAAAGCCCTTGCATATTCATGTTTCGTGAGTAGTCTATCTGCTGTCTACCATATGTATCAGGGTAAATCACAGCCTACTGGCTCAGTGCAGGTGTTTTGGTAGGTCTGTACTCATGATGATGATTGCTGGTATACATAAGTGAGTTTTTTTCGTTCCAGCCTCCTTCAATAAGGCTCGCCACCACCATTGCTTCCGTGAAGTCACCTTACCACCATCTCTAAAGTCTGCCACACATTCTACTTCGATATGGAGTTCATTGCCATATTTTTATACTCATGTAACAAAGCTTTTGGCCTTTTGAGTCCAGTTGGAGAGAGATATAGCTAAATGTTTGGAGTCTGCAAGTTGGTGTAGTTTTCAGGCAGCCTAGAATTGTGTGCACTGTACTGGGCTGGGTGTCAAGCTTGCTGGTACAATTACTGTTTAGACAGAAATGAACACAATATTGTGCTGTGCTTTTCATTAACCCCAATGCAGAGTAGTTGAGCACTGCAGACATTGATCCGTAAGTGGTACCACACTAAGGTGAACATTGGTGATAAATAGGTTAGGATCTGTCAAGTGTGGCAACATATTTTACAGATTTCCATTACAACAGATTTGAATTCAATGACAGACCAGTCTGTTATTTGTTGGAAGCATGAGCATTCTGTTTTTCTTGGCCTGGCTGTGAGTCACTACTTACAACTGTACTGCCACAAAACCGAGATCATCCTGTCAATGCGCTCTAACTTTCCTCTACGAGTTTCTGTGCATGCGAGTGGGTAGGTGTCTTAGTAACCAAATTTTCTGCTGCCAGTATGAGGAACATCTACAGTTTATGGTGTTGATTGTAGTTTGTCTTTGACAACTGTCTTTTAAAGCTGGATAACAACCTCAATGCCATGAGCCCTGCTACTGAGTGTGAGTAGCTTGCTTGTGTTCCCCAGGTTTTTCCAGTCAGTTTTCTAATAATGTTTTTACTGATTTTAATTTTCTGTCTTGTTATTACAGATTCTTAAATCTCAAAAGCAAACAAGCAGGATGCCAGAAACACTTAAGATGCAAGTTGTGATTTAACTATTCTTAGCAAAAGTTGCTATTACATTTTATGTCGGTGAGCTTGTTACTTAGGTGAAATCTGCACCACCTTTATTTGGGACAGCATGTCCATTGTTTGTAACAGGGACAATCAAAAACTCTGCAAGCATGTGGAACCCTCACATATACGTATGTGGGTGTCTCTCACCCGACTGTTCCAAGAAAAGCAAAGGAGGACCTAGAAAAGGAAAAGGTGGTGGAGATGAGAGTTTTAACGTCCCGTCGACAATGAGGTCATTAGAGAGAGAGTAGAAGCTCAGATTAGGGAAAGATGGTAAATGAAAATGTCCGGGCACTTTTGAAGGAGCCATCCTGGCATTTGCCTTACATGATTTAGCACAATCACGAAAAACTTGAACTGGGATAGCCAGACGCAGGTCTGAACCATCGTCCTCCCAAATGTGAGTCCAGACCAAAAAAAGCTAAAATATACTGAATAGTGTTAAGACAGAGTCGCAGACTACACGCATGCAGCACACTGTGCACGTTGAAGTTTTGGCAACAATTTTTGATATGATAATGACTTGTTTGTTGTGTATAACTTCAACAAAATGGGAACCAACACTAATCTATGTGGCAGTCCATTATTTTTCTTATACAGTTTACGCGGAGATTTTTTTACAGTTGTTTGAACAAACGAGTTTCAAATATTCCCTCCAGTAATTCAATGAACTTAGAAATGGGAATGGAGTGTCCCAGCTTAAACAGTAGTCTGTTATGGGTTTGGGCTGTCCCAGCTTAAACAGTAGTCTGTTTAGCATACAGTGGTGTTATGTAAAGGACAGATTGTTGCTCACCATACGGAGGTGATGATGGTTCACAGACATGCCCAACAGAAAGACTGGTATACGTTTAAGCTTTCGGCCGAAAAGCCGTCTTCTAAAGTAGAAAATATGTAAACATTCACACAAGCACAACTCACACACACAAGACCACTGTCTCTGGTCACTAAGGCGATTATGTGTGTGTGTGTGTGTGTGTGTGTGTGTGTGTGTGTGTGTGTGTGTGAGAGTTGTGCTCGTGTGAATGTGCGTGCTTTTAATTTCAGAAGGCCTTTTGGCCAAATTCTTAAATGTACTGCAGTTCTTTGTTGTACCTGTGTGAATGAATGTCTCATCTCCTCTGTATCGTGAATAACAATTTATCATTTACATAGCATTCTTGCTATTCCATCCTGGAATTTACATTGTTTGATCTAACCATCCAGAAGTATAGGCTGCAGTTAAATCAACGAAAGTGACAAATTTTCTGGCCTTTTTGGAATGCTACCTCAATCAATGAAGTTAGTGCTAAGACCAACTCACAACAAATGCAGTTTGATCTAAATAAAGCTTTCTCTGGGTACTATGCTGTCAATAATAGTATATATTCTGTTGTAACTTAATTTTTTAATAGTCTACAGCATAAAATGAGTAATGCAGTGGGACACGCTCCTAGGTGTAATACATCTGTTCCAGCCTGGCAAAATTTGGGAAGCTATGAACACTGTATTGATAAACAGCGCTATTGTTATCCATTGTTTGGCTGGATGATGATAAAGGGAAAAAATGAGATTTTTGGGACAACAGAAAGGGTAGATATTCATAATTCTGGCCCTAATGAATCAAAATTTTCATGTGCTAACACTTTACATTTTTTGTCATTCTTGATTTACAGTTTTGGCGAAGCCATACCTCCTAACAGTTGCCCAAACCACATACTTCCATACATTTTCCAATCAAAAAGCGAATGAAACTTTTGTGGCACAATCTTGCGCTTAAATATGATGTAGTATTGATTTTTAAATATGCCTTGCTTCCAACACTACTTAATACTGTACTGAAATGTTTCCAAGAAAATACACACCAGTTACAGTGATAAGATCAATACCACTGACAATAAGTACTTTCTAATATCATTTTCTCCACTTCTAATGACATTATCCACCATAAACACTAAGAGGTATGTATATACACCACTCTAATAATACTTAATATATGACTTACCAAACAGGACGATCTCTTGGAGCAAATAAAATAAGCCTACAATGGGTAGACATATTAAATGAAAGATATTGGGAGAAGAGAGAATATTGCAAAAGGTGGTGTAAATTACATACATTAGCAGAGATGTTCCAGGAAGAAGAAGAAGAAGAAGAGCACTCCTTAACCCCTTAGCTTACAATGTTGTGTGAGAGAAGCCACGTGCCGACCTGGCCAAACATCATCTAGACGTATCAGAGACGTCTTACGTTTACCGCTCCGAACAAGCGCAAGTCGTGTGACAGATATTGTCGGTCAGCCGCGCCAAATGTAAACAGAACGTCTCTGACATGTTGCGGAGCTGATCCGAGTGCACGCGGCATACACGAAGTGTTCTTTGCCGCATTCGGACCTGCCGACATTACAAAAATACTTTCACAATGTTCCCGACATGTAGCAAACGTGTTCACAAGGAAAGGGAGACAACAATGATTTTGCAGGATATTTTGACAGCGGCAGTGACAGTGGTAGCAACGTTTTACCTCCTGTATGAAAACAGTGTAAGCGGCTGGTGATTGAAGATGATACTAACGAAGAAGAGCAAACCTAACAGCAACAATCAGAGTCGTGGATGTGGCAAAAGGAAGACAACGAACCAACAATCTTGACTTATATGGAAATTCCCAGAATAAAGGAAGCAGCTTTACAGCACGTGAGTACAAGCATAAGAGAATTAGACATTTTCTATGTGATATTTAATAGTACATTTTGGGAAAACATCATAACTGAGACGAATAGATATGCACAAGACATACTCAACAATGAACAGAAGAGACAAAAAATAGATTAAAAGTGGTCTCCTATCGGCTGTAATGAAATAAAAATGTACATTGTGCTATGTATAATCATGGCTGAAGTAAGGAAAACGTCGATTCAGATGTATTTGTCTAGGAGGGCTGTAATAGAAACACCAATATTTAGGAAGACTATGCCATTCAGGAGATTTCTGCACATCAGTAGACTTCTGCATCTAGCGAATAACAGTTTAGCCAACAACACAGATAAGCTGTACAAACTAAGGCCAGTCATAGATATGTTACATCAAAAATTTAAGGAAGTGTACACAATGCAAGATAATATTGCCATTGATGAATCATTAATGAAATTTAAGGGGCACTTTATCCTACGAACAATTTAACCCATCAAAAAGAGCGAGGTTTGGTATTAAAATTTATAGATTGTGTGAGTCAAGTTCAGAATACTGCTATGATTTTAAGATATACATGGGTAGAACAAATGTGATGCTAGTGGTAGTGCCTTTGAAAGTGTATTTCTAGAATTATCATGGTCAGTATTACACAAAAGGCATAATCGATATTTAGGTAACTGGTTTTCTTCACCGAAACTTTTCAAGACTCTCCTCACCAATAAAACTAATGTGACTGGAACAGTGCGCTCAGACAGAAAAAATATGCCCACAGACGTCCTGAAGGCAAAATTAAAGAAGGAAGAATATACAGTGAGGAGTTGTAATAGAATATTGGCACTAAAATGGAAAGATAAACGAGAGGTTTACAAGCTTTCCACAAAACATTCAACAGCAGAAATGATTGCCACAGACACACCTCTCCGCAATGCGTCGTGGAAACCAAAATGTGTCATCGAATACAATAGAGGCATGATTGGAACTGATCACCAAGATCAGATGCTCGCATGCTTCCCTCTGATTAGAAAATGTATGAAAGGATACCGCAAGATATTCTTTTACCTATTTGATGTTGCTTTATTTAACACGTACATTTTGTATTACAAAATACATTGTAGCAAAGGACAAAGCTACGCAGAATACAGGATTCACATTGCAGAATCATTGCTGAAAACTACACCTTTACCGGAATATAATCGGAAGGGACAATTAGCATCTGGCGATATTTCACAAAGACTGCATGCGCAACATTGGGCACATTTTCCCAAACATATTGATCCAACACCATCAAAAGTAAATCCTGCAAGCACTTGTGTAGTGTGCAAAAAGTGTAAACGACGCAGCAAAACAACGTGGGAATGCAAAAAGTGCAGGGTTCCATTACATGTGCCAGATTGTTTTGAACGATATCATACAATCGAAGACTATTAAATTCGTGTACATGTCATTGTGAAGACGTTGCGTTTGAAAATATGTTTGCCAACGTACTAACATAACAGGTCCCAGAATGTTTTGAACAAAATATTATAGTCTTAGATCATTACATTGTTGTGAGGATTATTATTAAGATGTATTTCATCAATGTATAAAGGGAAATAAAACGTTTGTGAATATATCGTTGTGCTTGAGACAACGAATGTTTTGTTTACAAAGGGCAACTAATCGTCATTATTTATGATACCTGTAGAAATGTCACGTTAGTAATATCTCACACACGTACTTACAAATCCCGAGGGCGTCTGCATGACTTTGGACACTGCCAGGTGTAGTGCACTGCAACCTTAGCGTGTGTAAGTGCCGGGAATCGTAAGGTGCATCTGTACCTTGCAGCCACTTACGGCTCACGCTAATGGAACTTAAATCACAAGGCAAAGGGTTAATACAAAAGGGATATTGTAAAGAAGGATGATGTGGCAGAGTCAGTTACATGACAGTGAGGGGTCTTGCAACAAACTGATAAAAGTGAAGCCTGCCATCAACTAGTTCACTCTGAATGCCACTGTGATTTAGTAGAACTTGTCCTAAAGGAGACAGCATGCCTTGGTCATATTTTAGCCTGGGAACCAGTTTTCACACCCATTTATAGACAGACTTACACTTGGAATAAAAGCCACCCTTTCACAAATACAAGGGATGGAACTTTAATAGTGGCAACTATTTATTCGCAACCAATACAAAAGAGTTACATGTTTGCACCTGTTACTGTCCTTCAAAATAGTCACCAGCGTTGTGTAGAACCGTTGCCAGCAATGTGGAAGGCGTAGTATACCGTTAGCAGAGCCTGTTTTGTTGATGGTGCGAATGGAACGGTCTAAAGTATGGTGATTCTCGTATATGACTGTGATGGTGTTATCCTAATGCATTACGTTCCTCCACGGCAGACCATCAATGCACAGTATTACTGTTCGTTTTTGGAGCATCACCTATGACCAGCTTTGTTAAAGAAGCGGCGACACTTTCTGCGCAACCCACCCATCATTTTGCACGACAATGCACGAGCACATACAGCGCAAGCTGTGGCTGCTCTGTTGGTCGATGGGACTGGAAAGTACTGTGCCATCCACCATACTCCCCAGACTTAAGTCCTTGTGACTTTGATTTGATTCCAAAGATGAAGGAACCACTTTGTGGCATTCACTTCAGAAATGTTCCTAAGATTCGACAGGCAGTAGACAGCTCCATTCGCACCATCAACAGAACAGGCTCTGCCAACGGTATAATACGCCTTCCACATCACTGGCAAAGGGTTCTACACAATGCTGGTGACTACTCTGAAGGACAGTAACAGGTGCAAACATATAACTCTTTTGTATCGGTTGTGAATAAATAGTTGCCACTATTTAAGTTCCAACCCTCATACAAAGAGCTGAAAGTGATGAGAAGTCATGCTAAAGTTAGAATAAATTCTAGAACCAAAACGGAACTTAACCCAGAAATTTTTAATTTGTAATTTTAACCCTACCCACAGGGCCAAACGCAACTCATCAGGTTTACACTGGATTTCAAGATCCAGAGTAGTGGAATTACAATACTAGAAATCCTGTAAAGTTTGTGCTACAATCTACCATAGTTAGTGGCCAAAATAAATAAAACAGAAGTTACAAACAGGCTACTGGTTCTTTGCTTCAGATCTCACTGAACTGCAAGTGAATCAAGGAGTACCTGACACTGGTGTCTGGTATACCAGACAAGAGTAACATACAAAATGAACACTTACTTGGACAACATTGTCATCTGTTTTTAGATAATAATGTTAGGAACAGAATACCTACCTAAGAGAGCAAATAACTGAAAACTAATTTGGTTTTAAATAAGAGAAGAAATTAATTTCCAGTAAATGTCAAGTTTTGAGTCTCCTTTCATTTCCCTCAGCCTCCATTACCAACAGTAGCAAGAACTGAAAATGACATATAACAATACACACTTCAAACCATTTCATCAGATCACAAATTTACAGGACAGCAAACTACCAGTTTCTTAATATTTTACATTTATTTTTCATTCAATCCATTATCAAAGATTATAAAAACTACTACATTTATTTTACACAGGGCAGATTTAGCACTGAATGACATCGTGAGTAAATATGAATAGGCGAGTCAATTAATAAAACAAAACAGTGCTCTATGCACCGTAAAGAAAAATATCACAGACATGAAAACTACGAACCTCAGGTAATGATCATCTTTAGATTCAATAAATATACACACACATATATTTACAAGGGAACTGTACAGCAGAAATTTGGTTTACTTATTCCTGCATTACCCTATACGTCCGATCTTAACAGACAACCAATGTTGGAAAATTTATTGACAAGCAATGCAACAAATTATACATTTTAATAAATGTCTAGCATGCCTTGGGATGATATGCGCATAAAAAATCTTGGGAGGAACTGCAAACCACCCAATTTTGGAATACAATAAAATGGACCTTTTTGGCAGTGGCCTGCTAGTATTGGAATGTGTGTCAGCAACACACCAAACCTTGGCCTGAGAGACCTTTAACCAAAGCTGAAATAAAGTTACTATTTATGCAGAGTGTCAACCCCAAGCCTGACTTTTGCAGTAATGTATGACTAACTTTCCATCAATTCCATAACATTCATAAAGATTTCCCACTGTATTATCAGGTGCAGGTGCAAAAGCTTGGTTGACATACAGGAACTGTAAAGAAAGAAATGAAATTAATATAATACAAATAGTAAAACATTAAATTTCAATGTTCTAAAAAGAATCTGAACCATATTTTGAAAAACAGCAATAACTAAAGAATTTCAACAAACAAGGTCACACAAGACAAGTTACTATATGACAAATTTTATTAAGATCAATCTCAAATGTAAATGCTGATGTTCAGACTTACTAAAGATTCCGACTTCTCAAGTCTCAAATGCTTTTTAAAAAACTCTGTTATCCATCCAATTTTTTTATCTGGTTCAACAGCCCATCTTTTCCGTTTCAGAATTGGGGCATTTCCAGTTGCCTTCATCAGAATATCAACTATAACAAAAAGTAAATGAACTGTTACAACTTGGGAAGAAATGTTTATAGCAAGTTCACAAATATCAATCAAGGATGTCGGACATTTTAATGAGTTTCAATATGTTTAACCTAATACAGAAAATCATCATAAAAATATCAAGAGAAAATTACATTACTTATGCATAACACACACATTTTGATCTAGCAATGTAGGAACAGATAAGACTGCTACTTACAGTAAAGATAACATGCTAAGTAGCAGACAGGTGCAATTAAAAGAACTTAAACATAAGCCTTAGGCCACAGCCTTCACCAGAAAAAGAGATACAAACACCATTCATTCACACAAGCAAGCATACCTCACACACACGACCACCAACTCCAGCAGCATATTTTGATCTGACAGACAATAAATATCATACATAGCACAACTCAAAATTACAAAGAAACATCCATATCTTCATTTACTCTTTTTATCTTGTTATTCTTCTTTGAAAATACAGTTGGATATGTAATAAATCTACTCAGCAAGCAACAGCACGAGAAGGCACATTTACAACTAATGGAAATGTGTAAACTTTCAGAGCCAGTGGCTTCCTCTTCTGGCAGAAGGTTTAAAGGGAAAGTAAGAGAGATGAGGGGAAAAGGACTGGCAAGGTTTAGGAAATGGTGGGAATTCCAGTAAAGCCGTCAGAACACAGGTCTAGGAAAACTTACGGCACAGGATGAGAAGGAACAACTGACTGCTGGGGACTGCACCAGACAAGATTTGAAAACCCAAGAGCTTAAATATTGAAGACTGGGAAGTAAGCAAGAGACAGATTATTTACAAAGCATCATGCAAGAGTTAATAAGAGCAGTAAGTGCATTATATGTGGCAGACAGGCGTAAAAGCCTTAAATGCACTATATGTTGCAGACAGGTGTGGTTTGGGATGGGAAAAAAATAGACTGGTCAGAAAATAAAACACATAGAAAACCAAAAGGGAGAGAAGAAAAGGAATAGTTGCTGGAAAGAAATGCTGAAACCAAAGCAAAATTGATAACTTGGTGGAAGTCATAACAATGTAGAAGTCTGAACAATGTTTACCTAACAGCAGGTACATGGCATGGTCATTTCACAGGTAGCTCTCCCTTTTGTAGTAGATTTTTTGCCAATTACAGGGCTGGTATAGATGGTGGTAGGAGGGTGCACAGGGCAAGTCTTACATCAGGGATGGTCACAAGGGTAGGAGCCATAGGATATGGAAATGGGTGCAAAAAGAGCATAGTACCCGATCAGGATATTGCAGTGATTTGGGAGAGGGGGGAAAGGGGGGGGGGGGGAGCTGATGAAAAGCAATTTAAGTGTGGCGGGCAAAATTTCAGACAGAGTGAACCACATTTCAGGGCATGATTTTAAGAAGTCATAGTCCTGTTGAAGCAGCTGATAACACATTCAAGACCACGACAGTACTTAGTTGTTGTTGTTTGGAGGGATCAGTAGTAACAGCATTGGATGTGATGGCCCAGGAAATCTGCTTTTGAACTAGGTTCTCAGGTTTTCAAGTCCCATCTGGTGCAGTCACAAACAGTTAGGCTCCCCTTACCTGGAGTTCTAGATGTCCCAGGTTTGTTTTTTTTTTTTTTGGGGGGGGGGGGGGGGGGGGGGTGTGTTAAAGGGACCAAGCTGCAAGGTCATTAGTCGTTTCATTCTATATATGTATCAAACCAGAAACAATCCTCAGAGGAAGGATACAAAAGGCAAATCCTCGTAAGCCCAACTGAAATCAAGATACAATAAGACAGAGATAAAAAGCAAGGAGAAGTAGGAGAGGAGTAAGGGGGAGTAAGGTGGGAAGCTACTCTGCCCAGAATGTGGTTGGAGGACCCTAAGACATGGTATGGAGTGGAAGCCATACCCTCTGCATCTGACCAGCACTACCTCCGCACTCTCTGTTACCCCCAGAAAATGAGCAGCACAGAGAAGATGGTAAAATTTTAGAAATGACAAAACATTAAAAACAGAAACTATAAGGAGCATAAAAAGTTGGGAAGGGTAAGAGCCAGTCCAGACCACTGAGCAATGGCCACTGGAGGTCACCTGGGCCAGAGCAGATGGTCAATGAGGCCAACCTCACAGAGACAAGTGGAAATTGCCAACCTCACAGAGACAAGTAGAAATCGCCAACCTCACAGAGACAAGTAGAAATTGCCTTCACAAGTAAAAAATAAAACCAGGTCAGTCACATCATCCGCTAGCACCAGAGAGAGCATGTTAGGAAGTTTATGGGGACTTGTACGTGAATAATAAAAAAAAAAAATCTATTTCTTTAATTTTTGTCCTAAAAATTTCTCTGTAGTTTTCTTTAATTTTTGTATTAAAAATTTCTCTGTAGTTTTCTGAACGAGACAAAGTTTACTTCCAGGAAATGGACCACAGAAAGTTAGAGGAATTTAAAAGTGGCTGCACACACGACGACACCCCCAAGGCACTCAGCCAGTTCTGTTAAAAATAAAGTTTTGCTCTCATTTGTTTATTTCTTTCTTTCTTTTTTTTTTTTTTTTTGTTTTTTTTTTGGTCCCTTAAGTTGGCTAATCTTTTGTTTATACAGAGAGTTTAGTTTTTGTTTGCTGTTGTTCTGGTGTGAATATTTTGTTAACATCATCAAAGTAATTGTGCGCCTGAGTTTCTTATTCCACTTGAAAACAATGGGAAGAATTAAGAAGTTTGGTTTTAAAAAAAGTAAATTTTATGGAAGTTGGTTCACCAAATGGATTAATTCTGCTAATTCTGAAATACAACATGATAGAACACTTTAATCAACTTCAACTACTGTGCTCTCATGGACTTACCTCCCCCTGCTAAGGTTTGAGAGGTACAATAAAATTATTCTACAGACTTTAGAAGAAGTAACAAATGATAGCATGAAAAATGCTGTTCAGGAAACTATAGACATGAATGACAGCAATATATGGATGTCTGCAGCCCTGTATGCATCCTGGCAATGAGGAGGTCATAGTTCCCTAAATGGTGTAGTGCCATCTACCTCCTTGGACAACGGTAAAGTCATTGATGTGGAATGCATTACCAAGTACTGTCATAGCTGTACTAGTGAAACTGAAAATCATAAATGTGTGATTAATTTTAGTGGTTATGGTGGAGGGATGGAATCTGAAGGTATTGTGAAGACATTTCACACGTCAGTGGAGAAATATGGTGTGATGTATACATCTTACCCAGAAGATGGAGACTCAAAAGGGTACCAAAAAGTTTGTGAATCCGAACCTTGTGCCGACACAAAAACTAAAAAAAAATGGAATGTGTTGGGCATGTCCAGAAAAAGTAAGGTACAAGATTGAGGAACTTTATGAGGAATTTTACGGGAAAGAAATTAGGTGATGGTAAGTGCATTAGTGGACGTGATTGGTTTACAGACAAAGAAACGACAGGTTGCAGTATTATTATGGAAAAGCGATACGACAAAATTAAAATGACCTTGAGGGAATGAAAAATGCAGTATGGGCTACCTTTTTTCACAAATCCTCCACAGATGACAACTCATGTCATGCACTTTGTCCACCTGGCAGTGATTCCTGGTGTGGCTACCTGAGAGCTGTTATTCAAGGTGAGACCTACAACCATAAATATTCTTTGTCACTTGCTATAAAACCTATGTATAGGGATCTTAGTGACACAATATTATTAGAGAAATGTTTGCATGGCAGGACTCAAAATTCAAATGAAAGAGTCACCAACTGTATATGGGAATGGATACCAAAAACTGCTCTAGTAGGACTAGATACGTTGAAAATAGGTGTGCTAGATGCTGGTCTATGTTTCAACGAGGGTGCAGTGTCAAGGCTTAATGTTATGGAACTGATGGGAGTGCATGGTGGACTAAATATGCATAGAACTCGAATAGCCATTGACTGTAGGAAACTCTTCAAAGCAGAAGAAACAGTGTTAAAAGCCACCAAAGAAGCAAGCATAAGAAATAGTCTCAAACAAGTTGAATATGGACTGGGATGTATCATTGCCTTGCAATTTTAATAGGGAAAGCAAGTTTTAACTTCAATTTCCCGAAAGTTAAATTATTCCATGTTCTGGTACACTTTGGCTAAACACTATTAAAGATAGAGAGCTGCAATTTTGTGCACTGTCTTAAAACATGCTTAACTACAAAGTGGACTACCCTTGTGACTTAACTATGAAAATAAAATGTTTTATTGAAGAAGAACCCTGAATTCATTTGCAAAATTTTTGATAATCATATTTAAAAAACATTTTTGTAACACAATTTATGACAGAACCATCTTTTCAATAGTCTGCTTTAAAGATAATAATGTAAGGAACTTGCAGAAAAAAATAAACTTTCTACTTTGTATCTTGAGTAATGTGTAAGTATCCTGCATATAAATAATTAGCATGATTTATTTCACTTGCAACATAAAAATACAATTAAAAAAGTGAGAGAGCTAAAGCTGTGGTTCATGCATAAACATGTTCCCAAAAAGGCGTCTTAAAAGATGGTAAGCATTATATGGGGTTACAAATCTTATTCTTTGAGTTACACTGTTTAGAAAACTGACAATTTTTTTCAAGGTTTCCACTGGTATTCACAGACCAGTTACCTTAAGACATCATCCCACAGCAGCCAACTTTGGACAGTCTAGTAAGACATGGGCCACTGCCAGCCAGGCACCACACTGGCAGAAAGATGGGTCTTCACAATGGAGAATGTGGCCATAGGCAGTCAAATATGGCAAATGTGTTGCCGACACAGGACTGTGGACTCCCTGTGAGAAGTGCGAAAAGAAAACTGCCACATGGTTGCGTCTCATTTATTGCCCTCAGCTTGTTTGGGAGTCCAGAGCAGACCATTCTGAGTTCCAGACTTCCAACAGTTGACAGCACAGAGTAAATTGAAAGTCCAGTTCTGGGATGCCCATTTCCAAAATCAGCATCTCGGTAGCCAACTTTGCTAACTGGTCAGTATGTTTGTTCCCCCAGATCAAGACATGACTAGAGGTTCAAACAAAAGACTACTGGCCATCCAGCTTTATGGGGGTCAGGAAGAAGACCCAGGATAGTCGTGGCTAATGGGTGATGAGGATAGCACTGCACTGGTCTATAGCCCGAAGGCTGCGCAGAGAGTTGCTGCAGGTTAGAGGGATTTGCTAGTGCAATACAGAGAATGGCTAGGGACTTGTTTAATGGCCACCAATTCATCAGTGAAGACACTGCATCTATTCAGCAGGGAGCATAGTTCATTGCGCCTTGCACATGTGTATGCAAAGCCAGTTCAGCCAATGGCTATTAAGCTGCCAATGAATACCAGTACTGAACTCAGAAACCCATCAAGGACAGCCAGCAAACAACAAGCAGCAAAAATGTATGCGGTCAACAGAATCTGTTGGTTCAAAGGATAAATCAAGACATCCAAGGTCACACCACACACCATGCAGATGTACACTATGGTTCCCTGACAAGAGGTGACAATGGGGGAAGTTGGAGTTCAGAGCAGAAACACTGTTGTCAGCCTATAATTGTGACCTCATTTCTGGGTCCCTGCTGTGGCGGGGGCAGCTCTCAGTATTGGGAAAAAGAACACAGTAGTGTGGATGCTTCGGAAATCTGCAAACGTGTAACATAATTGAGTAACTGTTGTTGGTGTCTGATCCACAATGAAGGGACCCCAGTCACCACGAGTAGGCTGCTCATGGAGCTAGTTCAATAGGCTCCTGTTGCAAATCAAATCCCACAGTGGTGTATTGGGTCCAGTGACCGCTATGTTGAGGCCAATACCGAACCATATGCCAGACTCCCATAATCAGGACGGCACAGGATATGGGCTTTGTATAACCACAAAAGCGTCCAGCTGGTGTCACTGTGGCAATGAAGTGTATTAAAGTGGAGCTAGCACATTTACTTAAATTTGCAAAAGTGGGGAAGACACATCATCTGGGCATTGAAGACCAGTCCCAAGAAGCACTAAGTCTCCACCAGATTGACTAATTGGTCGTCAACATGAAGTTCTGCTTTTGGAGGAACAGTTCAACATAAACAGAAGTGGATGACACGAGTCTTGGCAGCTGAAAACTGAATGCAGCAGGTGAGGGCCTATAACTGTTCCTTTTGAATGGTATCCTGCAGTCACTGTTCAGCAACAGCCACACTAAAGACGAGCAATAGCAAAAGCAAAAATAATAAGCATACAAGGAGGGTGATACGGAGGACCCGACAACTGCTTTTGTACCACTGATGGGTACTAGAAAGAGAGGGACAGTCAATAACAAGCCCTGATAGGCCACATTTTCTTCGATATGGGGGATACTATGGAAGGCACCAACTCTAACCCGGAAAGTACAGTGCACAAGAAGTTCTGGGCAAAAATACGAAGTGGGCCCCAGAGACCCCACTCATGTAAGGTATAAAGCATGTGGTGTTGTAACCCTTTTGTAGGCTGGTGAAGACAGCAATAACCTGTTGACATCGGGCAAAAGCTGTCCAGATGGCGCAATCCAGGCAAAGCAAGTTATCAGCAGTGAAACAGCCTTGGTGAAAACCAGCCTGGGGTGGAGGCAGAAGGTCCCAAGAGTTAAGAAAGCCAACACAGCCGTCAGCTCACCTGCGTTCTAGCAACTTACAGAAAACATTGGTGAGACTTGATTGGTTGGTTTGTGGGATTAAAGGGACCAGTCTGCTTCGGTCATCGGTCCCTTTTTCCAAAACTTAAAAACATCCACACAGAATAAAAACGAAAAATGGAAAAGATGACAGACGATACAGGACAAGAAAGACACAGACACAGATCAGACAAAACGATTTAAGATCACACAGAGTGTGACAGTGGTTGGCCAACCATAGAGATAAAAAAGGAAAAGCCAACCACCGATAACACATTAAAAACTCAGTCTAAAATCGTAGGTCAAATGCCAGAATCAAAACAAAAAGGACATAAAAAACACTCAGATTAAATGATAAAATCCCCCTGCCCGAATAAAAGGCAAAACTAAGTCCACCATGGCAGAGTCATCTGTTAAAAGGGCAGGGAGCGTGTCAGGCAGTGCGAACGTCTGCCTGAGCACAGCTAAAAGTGGACACTCCAACAAAATGTGGACCACCGCCAAAACGGAGCCGCAGCGACATAAAGGTGGGTCCTCACGTCGCAATAGGTGGCCGTGTGTCATCCATGTGTGGCCAATGCGCAGCCGACAGAGGACAACAGACTCCTTGCGATAGACCCGCAAGGAGGAGTGCCACACACCGGTAGCCTCCTTGATGGCCCGAAGTTTGTTTCGTGAAGGCAGGGCGCGCCATTCAGTGTCCCAAAGTACCAAAATTTTGCGGCGTTAAGATCGCTCGCAAATCAGTCTCCGGGAGGCCAATGTCCAGAGATCGTTTACTGGTCGCCTCTTTCGCCAGGCAGTCTACATGTTCATTGCCAGGTATCCCAACATGGCCTGGGGTCCACACAAATACCACAGAGCGGCCGCAACGGGCAAAAGTATGCAGAGACTCCTGGATAGCCATCACCAGATGAGAACGAGGGAAGCACTGGCCGACAGCTTGTAAACTGCTCAGGGAGTCGCTACAGATAACGAAGGACTGACCTGAGCAGGTGCAGATATACTCCAGGGCACGAAAGATAGCAACCAGCTCAGCAGTGAAAAAGCTGCAGCCAGCCAGCAAGGATCCTTGTTCGTAATGGTCCCCTACAGTTAGAGCATAACCGACCCGACCAGCAACCATCGAACCGTCAGTGTATACAACGCTAGAGCCCTGATACGTGGCTACGATGGAATAAAAGCGGCGGCGGAAGGCCTCCGGAGGGACTGAGTCCTTCGGGCCCTGTGCCAATTTGAGCCGAAGGCAAGGGTGAGGCACACACCACAGGGGTGTACGCAGATGGGCCCGGAAAGAAGGTGGAACAGGGTAAACCTCAAGCCCGGAGAGAAGCTCTCTGACGCGGACAGCGATTGTACAACCCGACCGGGGCCGACGTTCTGGGGGATGGACGACTGACTGCGGGAACAGGAGACAATAATTTGAATGCCAGGGGAAGCTACAAACATGGGCAGCGTAAGCGGCCAGTAAATGTTGGCGCCTTAACCACAGTGGAGGGACACCTGCCTCCACAAGTATGCTGTCAACTGGACGGGTTCGGAAGGCACCAGTGGCAAGTAGTATTCCGCTGTGTAGGATTGGGTCCAGCACCCGCAATGCAGATGGGGACGCTGAGCCATAAGCCAGGCTCCCATAATCCAGACGAGACTGGATTAACGCCTGGTAGAGCCGTAAGAGGGTAGATCGGTCGGCGCCCCAGCTGGTGTGGCTCAAGCATCGCAGAGCATTTAGATGCCGCCAACACATCTGTTTAAGCTGCCGAATATGAGGCAGCCACGTCACCCGGGCATCAAAAACCACACCCAAAAACCTATGTGACTCCACCACAGCAAGAAGTTCGCCATCAAGGTAAAGCCACGGCTCAGGATGAACAGTGCGTCGCCGGCAGAAATGCATAACGCAGGTCTTGGCTGCCGAAAACTGAAAGCCACGCGCTACAGCCCAAGACTGCGCCTTGCGGATAGCGCCCTGAAGCTGACGTTCAGTAGCTGCAATGCCGTTAGACCTATATAAATGCAGAAGTCATCAGCATACAAAGACGCTGGGACAGACGTTCCCACTGGCGCAGCGAGCACATTAATTGCTATTAAAAACAGGCAGACACTTAAAACAGATCCCTGTGGCACCCCATTCTCCTGAACTCTGAAGGAACTATGAGAGGCCGCAACTTGCACTTGGAAGATACGATGTGCCAGAAAATTGCGTATGAAAATCGGCAGCGGACCCCAAGACCCCAATCATGAAGTGTAGAGAGGATGTGATGGCGCCACGTAGTATCGTACGCCTTCCGCATGTCGAAAAAGACAGCGACCAGGTGCTGACGGCGGGCAAAGGCCGTACGGATGACTGACTACAGGTTCACTAGATTGTTGGCGGCAGAGCGGCCTTTACGGAACCCACCCTGAGACAGAGCCACGAGGACCCACGACTCGAGTACCAAACTCGATCGCCGGCTCACAATCTGTTCGAGCAACTTGCAAAGAATGTCGGTGAGGCTAATTGGGTGGTAGCTGTCCACCTCCAAAGGGCTCTTGCCAGGTTTCAAAACGGGGATAACAATGCTTTCCCGCCATTGCGACAGAAACTCACCCTCAACCCAGAGACAGTTGTAAAGGTCGAGGAGCCATCGCTGGCAGTCCACTGAAAGGTGTTTCAGCATCTGACAGTGGATGCAATCTGGCCCAGGAGAGGTATCAGGGCAAGCGGCTAGGGCACTGTGAAATTCCCACTGAATGGAACATTGTAGGATTCAGGATGGTGGGTGCGAAATGAAAGGCTCCGACATTCCATCCGCTCTTTAATGGAGCGGAAGGCCAGTGGGTAATTCGCAGAAGTGGAACTCAGAGCAAAATGCTCTGCCAAGCGGTTGGCAATTACGTCGGAGTCAGTACAAACTGCTCCATTCAGTGAGAGCACAGGGACGCTGACAGGGGTCCGATAGCCTTAGAGGTGTTGAATCTTGGCCCAGACCTGTGATGGAGTGACATGGAGGCCAATGGTGGACACATACCGCTCCCAGCACTCCTGCTTGCGTTGGCGGATAAGGCAGCGGGCTCGCGCACACAGCTGTTTGAAGGCGATGAGGTGTTCTATGGAGGGACGTCGCTTGTGACGCTGGAGCGCCCGCCGGCGATCTTTAATCGCTTCAGCGATCTCAGGCGATCACCAAAGCACAGTCCTCCGCCGAGGGGACCCAGAAGAACAGGGAATGGCAGATTCTGCAGCAGTAAAGATGCCAGTGGTGACCGAGTGAACCACCGCATCAATGTCATCATTCGAGAGAGGCTCAATAGCGGCAGTGAAGGAGAACAAGTCCCAGTCAGCCTTATTCATAGCCCACCTGCAAGGGTGCCCAGAAGATTGACACTGTGGCAGTGACAGAAAGATCGGAAAGTGGTCACTACCACACAGGTCGTCATGCACACTCCACTGGACAGACGGTAAGAGGCTAGGGCTGCAGATTGAAAGGTCAATGGGGGAGTATGTGCCATGCGCCACAATGAAGTGGTTGAAGGCACCATCATTTAAAATCGAAAGATCGAGCTGCGCCAATAAATGCTCAATGGTGGCACCTCGACCTGTTGCCACTGATCCACCCCACAGAGGGTTATGGGCGTTGAAGTCGCTCAGTAACAAGAAAGGTGGCGGCAATTGGGCTATCAGCGCAGCCAGGACATGCTGCGCGACATCACCATCTGGTGGAAGGTAAAGACTGCAGACGGTAACAGCCTGTGGTGTCCACACCCGAACAGTGACAGCCTCTAAAGGTGTTTGTAGAGGGACAGACTCGCTGTGAAGTGAGTGAAGGACATAGTTGCAGACGCCACCAGACACCCTTTCATAAGCTGCCCGGTTCTTATAATAATCCCGATAGCCACGGAGGGCGGGGGTTCGCATCGCTGGAAACCAAGTTTCCCGAAGAGCAATGCAGAAGAAAGGGTGAAGGCTGATAAGTCGTCAGAACTCAGCTAGATGGTGGAAGAAACCACTGGAGTTCCACTGGAGGATGATATTGTCCATGGCTCAGAAAGGTGTGAAGGGACTGGAGAGGCAGATTACGCCGCTGGGTCACCTGCTGCCTCCGATGGAGTATAGACAAGTGCTATCCATTGCGTCTGAGGGACCGGCAAGATCGAGGTCCTCAGCAGACGCAAGAAATCTCCACCTCATCCTCAGATGCGGAGCCTGTAGGTAGCGGTGGAGTAGGTGCCACCGCAGGTGCCTTGGTCTTACGGGTCTTCAATTTTGCTTTCTCTCGCTGTCCCTTAGGTTGCCGTTGCTGGGAGGGCTTAGTGGAGTCAGTCTCTGGGACCGAAGATGAGCGCGAAGCTCAACAACCAGCGACCTGTGGCTTCTTCAGCCACTGGTGGGTGTCTGCTGTGCTGCTGGTAGGAACCTTGGAAGGGAGTGACCCAAGGGATCCCTTCCGAGCGAGAGCGGGTAGTAGGAGTAATCCATCGAACTACAGACCTATATCACTGACGTTGGTTTGCAGTAGGGTTTTGGAGCATATACTGTATTCAAACATAATGAATCACCTCGAGGGGAACGATCTATTGCTACGTAATCAGCATGGTTTCAGAAAACATCGTTCTTGTGCAACGCAGCTAGCTCTTTATTCGCACAAAGTAATGGCCGCTATCGACAGGGGATCTCAAGTTGATTCCATATTTCTAGATTTCCAGAAAGCTTTTGACACCGTTCCTCACAAGCGACTTCTAATCAAGCTGCGGGCCTATGGGGTATCATCTGAGTTGTGCAACTGGATTCGTGATTTCCTGTCAGGAAGGTCGCAGTTCGTAGTAATAGACGGCAAATCATCGAGTAAAACTGAAGTGATATCAGGTGTTCCCCAGGGAAGTGTCCTGGGACCTCTGCTGTTCCTGATCTATATAAATGACCTGGGTGACAATCTGAGCAGTTCTCTTAGGTTGTTCGCAGATGATGCTGTCATTTACCGTCTAGTAAGGTCATCCGAAGACCAGTATCAGTTGCAAAGCGATTTAGAAAAGATTGCTGTATGGTGTGGCAGGTGGCAGTTGACGCCAAATAACGATAAGTGTGAGGTGACCCACATGAGTTCCAAAAGAAATCCGTTGGAATTCGATTACTTGATAAATAGTACAATTCTCAATGCTGTCAATTCAACTAAGTACCTGGGTGTAAAAATTACAAACAACTTCAGTTGGAAAGACCACATAGATAATATTGTGGGGAAGGCGAGCCAAAGGTTGTGTTTCATTGGCAGGACACTCAGAAGATGCAACAAGTCCACTAAAGAGACAGCTTACACTACACTCGTTCGTCCTCTGTTAGAATATTGCTGTGTGGTGTGGGATCCTTACCAGGTGGGATTGACCGAGGACATCAAAAGGGTGCAAAAAAGGGCAGCTCGTTTTGTATTATTGCGTAATAGGGGAGAGAGTGTGGCAGATATGATACGCGAGTTGGGATGGAAGTCATTAAAGCAAAGACTTCTTCGTTGCGGCGAGATCTATTTATGAAATTTCAGTCACCAACTTTCTCTTCCGAATGCGAAAATATTTTGTTGAGCCCAACCTACATAGGTTGGAATGATCATCAAAATAAAATAAGAGAAATCAGAGCTCAAACAGAAAGGTTTAGGTGTTCGTTTTTCCCGCGTGCTGTTCGGGAGTGGAATGGTAGGAAGATAGTATGATTGTGGTTCGATGAACCCTCTGCCAAGCACTTAAATGTGAATTGCAGAGTAATCATGTAGATGTAGAAGCCGAAGTAGACGGACGCTTCTCCGGCTTAGAAGTGGGGACTGGCGTCCCCAATGGTTGGGGAGGGGGGGGGGGGGGGTTGCTCCTGAAGGAGATGGAGCAGGAGCAACAGGGAGTCAAGTGCCCCCACAATCAAGGGGGCCAGTGGATGCTGACCGATCTTAGAGCCAGCCGTATGTGATGATGGGAGAACCGTTGTTGCAGCAGCGGCGTAGGTTGACGTCATTGGCACAGGATGAAGCCTCTCATATTTCCGCCCAGCCTCGGAGTAGGCCAGGCGGTCCAGGGGGAATGGTGTTCTCCACAGTTAACACAGATGGAAGGCGGAGCACATGGAGTATTGGGATGCGAAGGACGTCCACAATCTCGACATGTGATGCCGGAAGTACAGCGGGATGACATGTGCCCGAACTTCCAGCATTTAAAACACCGCATCCGAGGAGGGATATACGGTTTCACATCACAGCGGTAAACCATCACCTTGATGTTTTCGGGTAAGACGTCACCCTCGAAGGCCAAGATGAAGGCACCAGTGGCTACCTGTTTATCCCTCGGACCCCGATGGACGCGCCGGGTGAAGTGAACACCTCGTCGTTCTAGGTTGGCGCATAGTTCATCGTCCGACTGCAGAAGAAGGTCCCTGTGGAATATAATACCCTGGACCATGTTTAAACTCTTATGGGGCGTGTTGCTGACAGAAACATCGCCCAACTTGTCACAAGTGAGCAACCTCCGTGACTGGGCAGAGGATGCTGTTTTGATGAGAACTGACCCAGAGCGCATTTTGGACAAGCCCTCCACCTCCCCGAACTTGTCCTCTAAATGCTTCACAAAAAACTGGGGCTTGGTTGACATAAATGATTCCCCATCAACTCGCGTACACACGAGGTACCGGGGTGAATAATCTCCACTGCCTTCTTTAGCCACAGGTTCCTCCCATGGAGTGGCCAGGGAGAGAAATGATCTAGGATCAAATTTCTTCCCATTGAGGTTAGACCTCGATCGCTTAGAGACTGCTGGTGGAGGCCCACCAGCGAGAGATGATGTACCACGCTTCATTGCGGGTCATCCGCCCTGATGCCACCCACTCCGACCAGGGGCTCTCCCCACGGGCACCACCCAGCCACAGCAAAGACCACCTGGCAGGATGACCTTTGCCGGGAGTCCCGATGCCCCAGAGGGATAGGCATCTACTCCTCGGCATATGTAGGGAGGTAGCAGCTCAGGCATCGGCAGTGTGATCCCTGTGTAGTCAGGGGGCTACCGCCAAGAGGGTACATGACGACCCCACCACAACGGACTGGCTACCATGCTGGTTGTCGGGTGTCGAATAACCATTAATAAAGGGAGCAAAGATGGAAGTGCACTATGGAGGGAATGTAGGCTACCCGGAACACACTGCAACTGATGTGGCCGGAAGCTCAGTGTTAAGTCCAACTCCATGACAATAACGAATATGCCAGATCTTGGGGCAAGATGGATATAGAATGCACCACGTAAGGCGTGCTATGGTACGTACTAACGGAAAATTTGGAAAGGTAGTGGTCAAACCCCATAGGGGACCGTCACATTAAAGGCCGAACAGTTGAGACTCCTTTTAGTCGCCTCTTACGACAGGCAGGAATACCACGTGCCTATTCTTACCACCAGACCCGCAGGGGGGTTGGTGAGACTAACTGGGTTATAGCTGCCCATCTCTAGAGGGCACTTAATCGGTTTCAGTACCAAAATGACAATGCTTTCTCACTACTGAGACATGAACTCAGCCTCACTCCAGATACGGCTAATGATGGTAAGGAGATGCTGCTGACAGTCCACCCACAGGTGTTTGAGCATTTGGTTGTGGATGCAGTCAGGTGCTGGGGCTTTATCAAGGTAAAGGGATAGGGCACTTAAGAATTCCCACTCATGGAATGGAGCATTATGTGGCTCTAGGTGGTGAGTAGTGACGGATAAGTGCATTCACCCCACCTACGGTTTGTGGACACAAAAGGTTTATTAATAGTTCTCAAATACAGAGTAAAATACTCGGTGTGACAGCATCAGAGCCAGTGAAGACAGCACCATTCAATGAAACGCCAGGTACACCTGCAGGGGACTGGTACCTGTAACAGTGACCTTCACCCAAACCTGCGAAGGAGGGATACGTGGTCCAATGGTTGAAATGTACCACTACCAACATTCTTGCTTGTGTCGGTTTATTAGGTGAAGCCATTATGGACAGTAAAATCCTGAGATGCTCTTACTCAAACTGCAGCCTCCAAAGTTGTATCCAGAGGCACATGTTCGCTACATAAAACAGAGTCCTGAACAAAAGTGCAAACTCCAGCTAACATCCTATCATAGTCAGCGTGATTCTTAAAATATCCCTACTAGCCAGCCAAGAAAGGCAGGGGTACATGTTGCTGGAAAGCAAGTTTCCTGAACGGCAGTGCAGAAAATAAGAGAATTGTTTAACAAATGTCATAGTTCAGCCAGGTGGTGGGAAAAACTGCAACAGTTCCACTGGGGAGAATCATGCTGCTGGTATACTTTGAGGGTGAGAAGAGACCAAGGAGGTAGGTTTTGCCCCATGGTCACCATCTGCTACCAGTTGAGAGGTTCTGGTATCAACACACACAGGTTCCGAGACACATTGTGCTGTGCGACCGGTAGCCTCTGAGGCCAGGGGACCTTCACCTCGACCACAGAAACTTAACACGTGGGATTGGATAGTGTAAGGACCATTGGAGCGGAGTGAAGGCATTATTGTTGCCAAGATAGACTTGAGGCCCATGCCCACTACAGTATTTCATGTTTATATGCCACCTAACAACAGGTAACAAAGAGTTTGATAAAATATACAATGAGATAAAAGAAATTATTCTGATAGATAAGGAAGATGAAAAGTTATTTAATAGGAGATTGGAATTAGATAGTAGAAGAATAAAGAGAAGGAAACGTAGGTGATTATGGACTGGGGCAAAGGAATTATGTACAGAGCACAATTTAATCATCACTACCACTTGGTTTAAGAATCATGAAAGAAAGTTGTACACATGGAAGAGACCTGGAGACACTGGAAGGTTTCAGACTGATTACGTAATGGTATGACAGAGCTTCTGGAACCAGAATTTAAACTGTAAGATATTTCCAGGAGCAGATAGGGGCTCTGATCACAATTCACTGGTTATGAACTGCAGAGTAAAATAAAGAAAGTGTAAAAAGTTAGGAAATTAAGGGTGTGGGACCTAGATACATGGAAAGAACCAGAGGTGGTTGAAGGGTCCCAGAGGCAGCATTGACAAGGACAGTGTAAAGAAATACAGTAGAAGACAAAAGGGTAGTTTTGAGAGCTGAAATAGTGAAGGCAGAAGAGGATCAAAGAGGTAAAAAGAGATGGGCTAGTAGGAATCCTTGGATAACACAGGAGATATTGAACTTAATTGATGAAAAGAGAAAATATAGAAATGTAGTAAATGAAACAGGCAAAAGAGAAAAGAAGCATCTAAAAACTGAGATTGACAAGAAGTGCAAAACGGCTAAACAGCAATGGCTACAGGACAAATCTAAGAACTTTGAAGCATATATAACTAGAAGGAAAGGTAGATGCTGCCTACAGGAAAGTTAGAGAGACCTTTGGAGAAAAGAGAAGCAGCTGTATGAATATCAAGAGTATTTGTATGCAGTGTAGACATGTATGGCAGTGAAACATGGACGATAAACAGTTTAGACAAGAAGAGAACAGAAGCTTTTAGTATGTGTTGCTGCAGAAGAATGCTGAAGATTAGATGAGTAGATCGTATAACTAATGAGGAGTTACTGAATAGAATTGAGGAGAAAAGAAATTTGCAGCACAACCTAACTAATATAAGGTTCAGTTGTTGGGACATATTCTGAGACGTCAAGGGATCACCTATTTAGTACTGGAGGGAAGTGAGGAGGCTAAAAATCACTAAGGGAGACCATGAGCTGAATACTGTAAGCAGATTTAGAAGGATGTAGGTTGCAGTACTTATTCAGAGATGAAGTGACTTACACAGTATAGAGCAGTGTGGGGAGCTGCATCAAACCAGTCTCCAGACTGCATACCACAGCAACAAATTGCTTTTTCATTTGGAGTGTTTATACACAAATTATGCATTACTTGGGATTGTGCGGTAATCAAAAAAGAGCACAGCATATTTTACACAAGATTCAACTTAATGCAAGATGAGTGCTGATCTTTCTAAGGTGACCAAACAAAAATTTAAAAATTCATTTTCCACAATTTTTACATTGTTTCAAAAAGCATCTAACTGATTTTGTGTAACAAAGTATTACTGTGAACGAGACATGAATAAAGTACTTCATGCCAGAAATATCACAACAATCACAGAAGTGGTTACAAGTCAAAGTCAATTTCATCCACTTACAATGTCATGGCTAGTGTCAAATGAGATTTGAACAGGATACTGCTAAGTGGTTACCTCACAAAAGGCAAAACATTAGCTACTAAATACTATGCATATCATCTAGTCCAGGGTTGGCCAAGAATTCAGGTCGCGGACAATGTCCTGGCATGAGTTCCATAGCACCCAGCCAGGCTGGCACATTTCCCCCACTGCCACGCCATACTGCCTGAGTGCAAGGAGCGGGAAACTGCAAAGGTGCCATCATTAAATGGCAATGCAGTCACGCTTTGTACAGTTTGGTTTCACATCCCACATTTCTCAACAACATAGGTTTCAAAAAAATAAATTTCAGTATTATTTAATTATTTTTGGCAAGCTGAAATACATTATTTTTATCAATTTTTATCTGGTACAAACATTTAGCATGCGGTCAGACACAGAGAGCTTCACAGATTTTCACACTCAAGTTGTCACAGAATTGCCTCTTTTTTAGTTTCATAATCAAAAAAAGTCTTTCACACACATATGTTGGTTGAAATCCACAATAATAACCTCATTATCGAGGTGCTCAAATTCTACCCGAGGGAAGCAATATAGCTGTACTGGATAGTTTCAACATTAGAAAGATCTGTCTTTAAAAAGGGACTTACCTTGCAGACCAATCAGTTACATCTGCACATGCACAGGGGCACTTTTAACTGAAATGACAAACTGTCTTGCAAACAGCTCGAAGACAAATGTTTGGCTGACATTGTCCTCAAAATGTTTCGGAAACTATCCTTGCAATATCTTCGAGGCCACAATGAATTCCCAAAACATTGTTTTTTCTTTAACACTAGTGAGCTTAGGGAACTGAACTGTGTTTGACAGAATGTGTCCTTTCTAAAACGTGATTCTCCTTTTAAGTGCACTCCCATCAAATCAGAAAAAAATTATTTCCTACTTTGCAATGTCTTACTGTGGACACTGTGCAGTCAAGTCCACTTAAAATGCGAGGTCTGTAATTCATTCCACATGTCCTAATTTTCGTTCCTGTGCCCCTCTTTCCTTCATAAATTCAACAATAGTTCCATGCCTGCCCCTTGACTTAAGCAACGTACTTTGCAGTAGCATATGAAGTCTCCGTACTCTTCATTCAATTCCACTGAAAGCTGTTGCAACTGACATAAGAAATTTTACTATTTAGACCATCTACTTTTTACGTGTTCCTGCAAATTTAGCACAAAATGCTTCTTGATGCCCAGAACAACAAGATCCATCCGTTGTTTGCTGTAATTTTTTGCTCTTTCATTGCCAACTAGGCCAAATCTTTAAATTCTTTCTGCAAGGTATTGTAATGTCGTTTTATAGCAAATGTACGGTACTCGTCGCTTATGCAAATGCTTAATATATGAAAGAGTTCTCATCCCTCCCTTCTGTCAATCCCAATCAGTTTTAAAGGCTTGTGATGACAGATCACTAAACTGCCTCTTTTCGTGCAAACAGCCACAGACCTGTGAACTTGTTTTATACCATGAACAAATCAAGAAGGGTAAACAATGCTGACACCATGATTCCGCTGAACTGAAGGAGTTGTGCTGTCTGAAAAATGCCACACAGCAATACTCTCTGATGTGTCGCATTGTACTAGGTATTCCGAGGAGGCCCTGGCAAAGTGAAGACAGGTCGGGCCTTGATCCACTCGCTGCCAGCATACACTGCATGCGTGAAGTTTGGCGCGCCATGGCCGGCCCTGATCTAGACCAACAAGATAAAATATTTGTGAGGACAGGCGGAGAATGTAAAAGAAAAACAAATAGGGTCAATGCAAGTGCTCACAATGGTGATATGACAATGGAAAACCGAAGGATATGAACCAATTGTTGGTTGGTTGGTTGACTGATTGGATGAGGAAGGACCGAACTAGGCCTATTACATCATCAGTCTTTTTTTCCTCAAACACACAGAACTACATCACTGTAGATCAGGGATGGATGACCTACAGTGCAAAACCCAGGGGGAAAAAAGACCCCAAGGTCAATGAAGGCTAGATAAGGGGGAAAAAAGGGGGGGGGGGGGGAAAAAAGAAGAAAAAAATGAAAATAAAAAGAAGGGCAATGAAGGGACTTATAAACATCGTATCAACCCCCACCACCACTTACCAGATGTAACCCATTCAGAAATTGCCTAGGAAAGACTAGCAATACGACTGTTACAATCAGACACAGTATTTGCAAATCCTGAGGGCGATGCTGAACCGTATGCCAGACTCTCATAATCAGGATGTGATTATATCAGGGCTTTGTAAAGCTGCAGAAGAGTAGCACAATCTGCACTCCAGCTGGTGTTACAGTGGCAGCTAAGTACATTCAGGTACAGCAAGGACGATAATGTTATACGCATGGTAGAAGAGTTTTAAATATTGAATTTTCTTGTTTATATTTGAATTTGTTTACACAACAGTTCTTTGAAGAATTTTTATGTCTGCATACATCAGTGCATACATAAAAAAATATTAATGTCTCTCATTATTGCTTGCATCTTTTCTTTTATTTCACTGAAGCTGCCTTTTTTAATTTACAGTAACAGAATATGGATATAACACAACATTTGTGCACACAAACTGTCCTTGTCATTCTTTACACTGAAAAGACATTTAACAGTGAAATACAACATATGAATTAAGAAAATGATTGGTAACTCTTTTCAGTTCTCAACTGTTTACAGTTCTGACCTACAGGTCAACCAAAATATTTTAGTAAGATTTTTCACAGATACATGTTGGTTTTTATTTCACAATTCTCTACAGTGTTGAATGTGGAAGGTATGCCTAAGTGTCATTTTCATTTTATTCTTTTTCTGTAAATAAAATGAGTTAAGATAATTTTCTTTGCACCTAAGATTGCTTCCTGATATGTAAACATGTAAGTTAAATCAAGCTGAGATTCGATTGTCTACAAACAATTCTTCCTCCCCTCCAGGTATCTGAACATTTTAGTAACATGAAGTTGAGAGACTCTACTGTCTATGTATAATTCTTGCTCCCCTCCCCCAAGTCACTTGGGACCTATGGAAGGTACATTAGCATGTTTGCTTTTCATTGTAATAGTTATTTTGTAGTTTTATTTTGACATGCTCTACACCCAGGAGGATCTCCTCATTATGCATTAATTGGAACAAAAAGTATGCTACATCTAATTTAAGTGGACAGCTCAGTTACCCAGTAAGTTACTTGAATCAAAAAGTTTATTGTACATATGATAACTGCATCGCCAAATTACCTTTCTTTGACATCTACTTCCCACCAAAAATATGCAAGGCGTAAAGTTTTGCTACAGGACATCACTCGATACCACAGCTCACGACAGTTGTTACATTTGCACACTTTTAACTTCAAGCTTCCGAACTAGCCTACCGAAATTTTGAAAGAGAAGTTACTCACAATTTTGTTCTATATGCTTGCAATTATTGTGGGGAAATAAAATTCTAATTTAATTGCAATTATTATAACATGTTTCTGTTTGTACAGAATGTTTTATTTTCCAAATTCAGTTAAACAAATGAGCTAAGGCAGAAATTTTCGACTTTTCAAGTAGGGGCATGCCCACTGTATGCAGACAGTCATACAATGAAAACTGACATGTTTCATCACTGTTTGATTGCCTCGGTAGTTTAGCATCGAATATGACAAGCACTACGACGAAACTTACAAAACCTAGGTACTGAAAAGACTTTCCCCGCAATGCTGAAAAACAACTAATAAACAAACGGAATTTGATAGCATTGCAGAATATATGAACACTCTTCTTTGTTTGCGTGCTCAAATTGGTCACATCGTTGTAGAGCAGTTATCTGAGCTCATTTGTATCAATTATTAGAAGTCTCTTGGCACTGCCTACCGTAGGCTCTACACAATTATGCGTTATAGTCCCGCTGCACGTTGTTATATTGATGTATTTCAGCGCTCGAAAAAGTTCTGATTTATGCTATATTACGAACACACAATTGTAGGAAATGTAATTTACCGGGTCCAATGACATTTTGAACTCACTTTTATGTTTACTTGTTGGCTGCTGAGATGCTTCTGCAGTTGCATCTGTATGTGATTCCAATGACGTTTCAGATGCAACGCTGAGAGGTCTGCTCCCTTCAGGTTGTTCACTTTTGGCCACCTCTTGATTTTCCGACATTTTGCTTGCTACAACGTCTGCATCTTATGAATCAAACACATACTGCTACCACAATAACAACTGTATCGTTCCCGATAATATTCGCCATTACCGACGAAGTCGCAACGGAGCTGGAATTAAATTTAACTTATGGTAACAAGTGTTTCATTTACCATTTCAATTCCACAAAAAACAGTAAATAGCATTTATTAACGTGTAAGAAGCATTGCAATACTGAACGTGATCCAAAGTAGTTCTTCGTAAAATATACATTGACTTCCGGTTTGAAAAACGCTGACAAGTAAATTTGAGCAACTATGCTATTGTAAGCAAAAGCAAACCGTGAGCTCGAGAAGAAGATTTGCTGCATCCGAGTAAAATATTGTTGAAGGAAAAATACTTCACTTTTGTGTAAGTGGTAAAGTCGCAAAAAGACATCTCGCTGTGGCTTGTTATTGGAAACGTGTGCATTGTTAAGCTAGTGATAAGTTCTACTGTCTTGGTTTTGCTTTGCAGTAAACTACCGACTGAATTTTGAGAATGGCAGACGAAATTGCTACAGATGCTGGGCGTGTTGTGAAAATGGAAGTTGACTGTACAGGGGTGTGTGATGAAAAGATTCCAGAATGTGAGAAATTGGCCAAGGAGGGGAAACTAAGCGAAGCGTTAGAGGCACTACTAGCTCTCGAGAAGCAAACAAGAACGGTAAACTACTGAATTGACCACTTCATAGTGATTACACATTAAATTGTACAATAAAACCTATTCTAACAGTGGTTTAATGTTTCAGAGTTCAGATATGGTTTCAACTGGTCGAGTCCTAGTTGCCATTGTAAGACTGTGTTTTGAAGCAGGCCAGTGGAATACACTGAATGAACATATCGCTCTTCTTGCTAAACGCCGAAGTCAGCTCAAACAAGCAGTGACAAAAATGGTGCAAGAATGCTGCGAGTACGTTGAGAAAACGCCGAACAAGGAAATAAAGACGAAACTTATTGATACTTTAAGAAGTGTTACAGAAGGAAAGGTCCTGAAAATATTTGCATTGCTCTGTTTACTTAAGATTGTTTTTCTGTAAGATTTATTTAAAATAATTGTTGTTAATTACGCCTGTTTTAGATATACGTGGAAGTTGAGCGCGCTAGGTTAACACATAAACTGGCGAAAATGAAAGAGGAGGAGGGTAACATAGTTGAAGCCGCAAACATAATACAGGAACTCCAAGTTGAGACTTACGGTTCTATGGAAAAAAGGGAGAAGGTAAAGTACTGTTTCTTTCGAATATTAATGTACTATTTTATTTCGTCAACCAGTCCATTTTTGGGTTGTGTGTTGATAGCTCCCATACCATGCAGTAGGCCCGTCAATGCCATATGTCAATATTTTTACTACTATGACTCTGACACATTTGAACTCACATTTTGTTTTATAGATCCAGTTTGGAGGAATGTCTTCTGAAAAGAAGCATCAGTGTACAGTTTATCCAAAACAATTGGGATAACTGATTTTTTCAGATTACTGAACACATCTGAAAACATTTAGTCCAGTGTTCATATGAGTATGGTACGAAGAAACAGAACTTAAACACACCCCTGTAAATAGCCTAGATATATTTTGTATCACATGTCTTAGCAAACAACACAGGGAATGGCCTAGTTTCAGAAGTCAAAATGGCATTCAAGTAGGCTTACAGTTTAGGAAAAGAAGCCCTTTTTTATTTTATTTATTTATTTATTTTTTCTGATCTGAGACCCATTTTCTGTCGCAAAAGGTTTTGAAGACAGTAACAGCACACGATCATATTATTGTTCCTCTAACCACTTCATAGCGACTTCAGGGTTGTAAAAATTTTCTCACTGAATAGCCCATTTTCAGCGTTGTCATCGTTGCTAGGTTATTCCTTTTCATTGCAAGGGTCTTAGGTGGTCAATACCATTTGCAGTTATTTCACCATCTGTCTACTTGATATCCAGGGTCACTGACATCACATTCAATCCAGTCTTGCATATTTTCATGCTTCCATTCTTCATTTCCTGAGAATTCTTTTTAGGTGCCCAGTATCATTGCATTGTCGACTCCATATATCTGAACTGACCTTCATCCATTAGCACTTTACTTAGGCCTATCTATTATTTTGCCAGAAAAAAACCAAGAACAATGTTTTTATATTTATTTGCTGTTGCGACTGGCACACTGACAGCAATCTCTACCACAAGTGAAGTTTGTGGTGTCAACACAGAACAGCAACCACATGGTTGGCAGATAGGGGGAAACCGCAGAACTGACCAGCCCAGTCCCAACAGGACTTCTACTTTTTGTGCTCACTAATTTCAATTTTCTAACTAGAACACTTCCAAATAATACTCTACTGTACTTACTAACTGTTATCAGTCACTAACGAAAGTTACAAAATGTGATGTTAATCAACACATTCATTTTATTCACTTTGTTTTTGGAAATGTTGTGGAGGAATATTATAGCTTGGAAAGAACTTTAGAATGGATTCTGTTGCTTTTCAGCTATTAAGTATTGGTCTAGTCTTGTACACATCAAACCTTTTGGTTTCAAATGTGAATGTTCTTTTGTGTAAAATTCCTTGTAGCTTACAAGATTGTTACTTTTCCTACCTGATCATATCAGAACTAGGCCTAAATGAAGTTCTGTGTATAGAACGTAGAATATTATACTACCCCTCAGCTTCAAACAGTGCCACTATCAACAAAGTAGCCACTCATCAGCAATACATTATGTAAGGCCTGAGCTATGTGTTGAATACAAGATACAATTGTCAATATTTTGTTGGGATCAACAAGAATATTCTTTACTAGTTGTAGGCTTTGGCCAGTGGCGTAATGTTAATGGCTGCTGTGATATTGCTTCCAGTGCAAGTTTTCAGTTTCATTAGTTTGCGGAGGCAACAAATCTTAAAGCAAAAAAACCTTGTTGTGGTGATAGATCTGTAGCTTAGCCCGAGGTGTAGGTTATGTTGGAAGTGACAGTTTGGTTGAGAGTTGGCAGAGCCAGTAAATGTGAGATTCGGAAACCTGATTATGGTTACAGACTGAGCTGTAGTGTAGCCCATTTCAAAAAATCTCAGTTGATATTACGTTATACTCTCCATATTGTTTACATTTGTCAGATGTTTCGTATGTCATTAGCTAAAGCTGACAACTAGTATCAAATATTTCTCTTTATAATTTCAAAGAGCAGGTTATTATCGTGCCAATATAGTCGAGATCTTTTACTATACTTGAGACTAATCTGTTATTTTTGTTAGCTCTATCAACAAGAGATCACTGTACCACTTTCTAATCAAACATTAAACTTAGACTCACCACAAGGAAGAATTTTATTTTACAGGTCCGTCTTGATCACACAAACTTTTACACTGCACTATTACTGGTTTCAGCTTCTGCCATCTTCAGATCTTGTGCTACTATTGCTGTTCTCCAGAATATCCACCAGTACAAGATCTGAAGATGGCAGTAGCCGGAACTGGTAATAGTGAAGGGCAAAAGTTTGCATGATCAAGATGGATCTATAAAATAAAGTGCCAGAATATGATCATGGACTCATGTTCAGATGTCATGGCTTCAATTGACAAGGAAGTATGTCAGTAGCATTCATAAACAAATATAAATTAATAATACCAAGTTAGCAGGGACAGCTCTGGCATGTCTCACGTGGCCAGATTTTAAAGTGGATGCGCCAGATCTAGAGTTCATGTGGATAAATATGAAGAACAAAATGTAGTTTAAAATACCATATTAATTTGTTGACATTACACAATTCCACCATTAAATTCATTATATAAATGCCAAATTTTGTTTGTAATACAGATTAAATATATGTACAGTTATTCTGTGCGTTTATCATCTGCAGGAACAAGATAAAATTTCATAAAGTAGCTATACATCCATGATATTTGCAGCTCATTGAACTTGTGTGTGCCAATTTTTCTTTAGTTAAGGGCATCATCTTTTTTGTCTCAACCCCTTGAAAATTCTATCTCATTACCTTTTTTTGGGGGGGGGGGGGGGGGGGGGAGAGCAAACAATGTTGATTTTTGTTTTCAGTGTCAGCAACATTTTATTAAAAATATGGATAACTTTTCTGAAACAATGGAAAATCCAGGATGGAATGTGACAATAGAGGAGAAGGAAAGTTGCTACTCACCATGTAGCAGAGATGCTGGGTCGCGATAGGCACAACAAAAAGATTCACACAATTATAGCTTTCGGCCATAAAGGCCTTTGTCAGCAGTACGTAACTTGCACACACGTCTGCAGTCTCAGAGAGCTGAAACTACACTGCGAGCAGCAGCACCAGTGCATGATGGAAGTGGGGACTGGGTGGGGGTAAGGAGGAGGCTGGGGTGGGGAGGGGGAGGGATAATATGGTGGGAGTGGCAGACAGTGAAGTGTTGCAGTTTAGACGGAGGGCAGGAGAAAGGTGCGGAGAGGGGAGGGGGTAAGTAGCGGAAAGGAGAGAAATAAAAGAATTTAAGAGACTAGGTGTGTCGGTGAGATGACAGCTGTGTAGTGCTGGAATGGGAACAGGGAGGGGACTGGATGGGTGAGGACAGTGACAAACGAAGGTTGAGGCCAGGAGGGTTACAGGAATGTAGGATGTACTGCAGGGAATGTTCCCACCTGCACAATTCAGAAAATATGGTGTTGGTGGGAAGGATCCATATGGCACGGGCTGTGAAGCAGTCGTTGAGGTCAGGTATATCATGTTTGGCAGTGTGTTCAGCAACAGGGTGGTCCACTTGTTTTTTGGCCACAGTTTGCCGGTGGCTGTTCATGCAGACAGACAGCTTGTTGGTTGTCATGCCTACATAGAATGCAGCACAGTGGTTGCAGCTGAGCTTATAAATCACATGACTGGTTTCACACGTAGCCCTGCCTTTGATGGGATAGCTGATGTTAGTGACCGGACTGGAGTAGGTAGTGGTAGGAGGATGTATGTGACAGGTCTTGCATCTAGGTCTATTACAGGGGTATGAGGCATGAGGTAAGAGATTGGGAGCAGGGGCTGTGTAAGGATGGACGAGTGTATTGTGTAGGTTCGGTGGACAGCAGAATACCACAGTAGGAGGGGTGGAAAGGATAGTGGGCAGGACACAGAGGAGCATTCCCCTCCTAACTCAGTACTTCCGGGACTGGAACAACTGAATTACATTCTCAGCCAGGGTTTCGATTACCTCTCGTCGTGCCCTGAAATGAGAAATATCATGCCTAAGTCGAAACAAGGCCCCGGGAGTAGACAAAATTCTAGCCAGTCCTGACAAAACTCTACCATCTGGTGAGCAAGATGTATGAGACAAGCAAAATATCCTCAGACTTCAAGAACAATGTAATAATTCCAATCCCAAAGAAAGCAGTTGTTGACAGGTGTGAAAATTGCCGAACTATCAGTTTAATAAGTCATGGCTCCAAAATACTAACACACATTCATTACAGACAAATGGAAAAACTGGTAGAAGTCAACCTCGCGGAAGATCAGTTTGGATTCCGTAGAAATGTTGGAACATGTGAGGCAATACTGACCCTTTGACTTATCTTCTAAGATAGATTAGGCAAAGGCAAACCTACATTTCTAGCATTTGTATACTTAAAGAAATCTTTTGACAATGTTGACTGGAATACTCTCTTTCAAATTGTGAAGGTAGCAGGGGTAAAATACAGGAAGCCAAAGGCTATTTACAATTTGTACAGGAACCAGATGCCAGTAATGAGTTGAGGGGCGTGAAAGGGAAGCAGTGGTTGGAAGGGAGTGAGACAGGGCTGTAGCCATTGCCAATGTTATTCGATCTGTATATTGAGCAAGCAGTAAAGGAAACCAAAGAAAAATTTGGAGTAGGAATTAAAATCCATGGAGAAGAAATAAAACCTTTGATGTTCGCCGATGACATTGTAATTCTGTCGGACAGCGAAGGACCTGGAAGAGCAGTTGAACGGAATGGACAATGTCTCGAAAGGGGGATGTGAAATGAACGAAAGCAAAACGAGGATAATGGAATGTAGTCTAATTAAATCAAGTGATGCTGAGGGAATTAGATTAGAAAATGAGACACTTAAAGTGGTAGACAAGCTTTGCTATTTGGAAAGCAAAATAACATGATGGTCGAAGTAGAGCGGACATAAAATGTAGCGTGGCAGTGACAAGAAAAGTGTTTCTGAAGAAGAGAAATTTGTTAACATTGAGTATAGATATAAGTATCAGGAAGTCTTCTCTGAGTATTTGTATGTAGTGTAGCCATGTATGGATGTGAAACATGGACGATAAATACTTTAGACAAGAAGAGAATAGAAGCCTTCGAAATTTGGTGCTACAGAAGAATGCTGAAGATTATATGGGTAGTTCATGTAACTAATGAGGAGGTACTGAATAGAATTGGAGAGAAGAGGAATTTGTGGCACAACTTGACTATGAGAAGAGATCGGTTGGTAGGACATGTTCTGAGGCTTCAAGGGTCACCAATTTAGTATTGGAGGGCAGCGTGGAGGGTAAAAATCGTAGAGGGAGTCCTAGAGATGAATACACTAAGCGGATTCAGAAGGAAGTAGGGTGCAGTAGGTACTGGGAGATGAAGCAGCTTGCACAGGATACAGTAGCATGGAGAGCTGCATCAAACTTGTCTCTGTCTGAAGACCTCAACAACAGCAACTACAACAGGACATTTGCCATGCTACTATGTTCACATTCAACATCATGTACAATTCACCATGAAAATCAAAGTTGTTCAGCATGTACCGGTCAGTGGATGGATCATATTAACTTCGTCATCCATTTCAGAG